>NC_061120.1:138497743-138558662 GCF_002878395.1 Capsicum annuum | reverse complement strand
TGCTTAGTATGTTTCTTTATACTTTGTATTTTTATATATGTGTATATGGTATATACATGGTATAAACTTCATATTTAACATACTTTGTATATTTATATTATAAATAAGCTTAGTATGTTTCTTAATACTTTGTATATTTATATATGTGTGTATATGGTATATACGTGGTATAAACTTTATATATAACATACTTTGTATATTTCTATTATAAGTATAATACTTTATATATTTATGGGTATAAATATAAATTAGCAGTAAAATAATGTCTTAAATCAGGGAGAAAATTAAATAAAGGATAAAATTAATGATGAGAGAGAAAAAGAGATATATATTAATTAGGATAACGTTAAGTTTGAAATTATAATTATCTTATTCTTTAAAACTGTTATATACATAATATTGAAAAAGTAATTTTATAAGGAGAATTTTATGTAAAAATTTAAAAAATTGGGGTTATATGTAATAATAATAAAAGTTGGAATTGGAGTTGAAAAATTGTGAAAACAACAAAAACCTGTTTTCCCTTTTCAGAAAATTTTTCTGAAATTATTTTCCGAATTTTCATGGCCAAAAACCACAATTTCCAACTCCGAAATTTTTTTTTGAAAAAAAGGGAAAAATTTCCATCGCCAAACGGCCCCTAAATGTTCTTTTTTTTTTCTTCTCGTCTTGCATGTTACTTTTGTAGGTATACTTGTATGCAATGTAGCCATCTATCTTAAATTTTTTTATTACACTTTCTAAAACAAATAGCCCAAATTTGAAAACTTTTTAAAAAGTGGTCAGTTGGATATACTATTTTCGTTTTATAGTCATTTCCTAATTTGGGTCATTTTGGCACACGTAATCCATATACAGTCCATATACAATACTGATACATTCTATATACACTACTGATACAATATTCAACTTGGGCAATTCGGCATTTTAAAAATATTTCAATTATTTTTTGCTATAAATTATTTAATTGATCAAATGTTTTGCTTTTTTTTTTTTTCATTGTTTAGAAATAATAATTAAATTATATAAAAACGATATAATTGCTAAATAGAATATGTATTTATATAAGATATATGTATAGAAATTGTATAATTCTATCAAATATGTATATGTATAAAATATATATAAAAAATATATAGAAAGTGTATGAAAATTATATAATTATTGTATAAAATCTGTAAAAAGAAATGTACAGTTATTGTATAAATTATGTATCAAAACTGTATAATTTTCGTATAGAATATTTATATGTATAAGATATGTATAGAAATTGTATAGAAGGTGTGTAGAAACGGTATAAAACAAGCCAGTAAATTAAAATAGCTAGAAAGTGAAATTTAAATTCCATGGCCATTTTCATGAAAATAGTTTAATTTGAAGTGTCGTTTCTGTCCTTTCCCTTTTTTAATATTTATTTTCTTCTTATCAATTTGCGATCAATCTAGATACACATGCGCCGGTTGAGGTGAAGGGGCTCGCTACTTGGGGAACTGGAGTTGTTGATGATTTGATTTTGGACCAACAAACAAAAGCTAACTTTAACTCATAAAATTTGTATAGCCAAAAAATATGTGTACAACATCCCAACTTAGAATAAGGAGTCTCACATCGGCAAAACACAGGAGGGATGCTGAGTATATAAGTAAGCAAGCCTTAATCCCTAACGCGTTTTAAAGCCGTGCGAACCTGGGCCCAGAGCTAACATCACTAGTGGGTTGGGAAGTTCAGGAATATCTCGGGTCTTGATGGTTCGGGATGCCCGTGACAATTTGTAAACCTAAAAAAGCAAGAATCAAAAAAATATAATGTCAATCAAAACTAACAATTGCAAAACATCTGCAGCAATTGGTCAAGTGACCGAATAATTAAAAAACTAGTATATGAAACATAACTATTTTTGAGAAAATAATCTCCCCTAACTAAACTCTTTACGGATGGATGCTATTCTATTGTTTTTGATAAAAAAGATTTTTTATTTGTAGAATTTTAAAACTTTTCTTCCAAGAAATGAATAATCAAAATATTTTATAACAAAAAAGGTAATTCTAATAATAGTAGAAATATGAACAAACCCTATCAAAAAAAGCTCCTAAACTTGAAAAAAAGTTAAAATTTAGAACTCCTAAATAACATTTTAGAACAAAAAATCCATTGATTACAATAAATTTGTGTTTTGAATTTGATAGAAAAAAACCCACGTTCTGTTATAATTGGAAATTGAATACCATCTTTTAATGGTATTGCTCCTCTCCTAGTTGCATCAAATAAATATTAAGATTTCCTCTGTAATTTAAATAAGGAAAACTAATGATAAAAGTTATAATTGATCTCAAAGTCCTTAATATTATTACTAATAATTTAAGAATAATTATTTAAGAAAAATGGTAAATGACGATTTTGTCTATTATAGAATATTTTAATGAAGAGCAAAATGTTCAAAAAAATATTTTTAAGACCCTTCACACTTTTAATATAACTAGTCCATTATACGTGCTTTGCACGTGTATATTGAGTCGGTTAATATACAATAATAAGAATAACAATTTATTTTAAAAAAACTTATTAATGTTACACGAAATGCAATATTTGTTTAAATAGTGAAAATTAATGTTATTATACAGATACAATGATTGAATTATCTTTTGAATGTGTAAATATAACATGTTTACCTTGGGATGTAAGGTTTTATGTCCCCTTCTTTATAAAGGTTTTTTGTCGATTAACAATATACTTTGATATTTGGTGCCTCTACAATTATTGGTTCCTACTTAATATATTTAAATAGTCACAACTATAATTAGCTATATAAATATGGATATGTTTATATAAAATAGAGCAAATTTTGAAATTTGTAGATTCCTACAAAAATCTCAAATTAATATAATGATAATTCATCATCACATTAATAATTAAAGATCAAATTAAATATAATGAACAAAATTTCGCTATTAATATCAAAAGTTAAAATTATATTGGTCTTGATGCACTGAAACATATTCTAAATAATAAAGTTATATTATATATGAGTATAATAATATAACACAACTACTTATAACAAAGAGAATTATAATAAAGTAGAAGCAGAACGAATATCGATTGTGAAGAAAAAATAATAAAGTGGAAAAAGAACTAATATAGATGACGAAGGAAAATCAAATATTGAAATTTTCATGTTATGCAACTAAATTTTGAAGCGAAAACAAATATCTTGAATCTTGAGGAAAAAAATGTCAAACTCACCAAACAAAGAAAAATGTCCGAGATTAGAAGCATACCTCGAGAATTTTGTGATGTTGATATTTTTCTATCTCTATGCTCTATATATAAGAGAGTTCTAAATAAGGAAAAATTAATATACAATATGAGTCGGTTTGGAAGTTCTAAATTTCATAACTCAAACAAGAAAAAATTAATAAATTATTTTAGATGATTTCAAACCCATTAGAGAAATAATTAAATTACACTTTCTTTTTTACCAAACTTAAAAGACACGTGAGTGATAAATTTAATAACATATTTAGTTTTTTTTTTATTTATTTCTATATAGTATTAAGTCTTTTAGTTTTTTTTTGCCTTTTTAAACTCTACACAATGTCAACTTCTTCTTTAAAAGGACGTTAATGTCCAATGTCCTTATTTCGATGCAAAAAGTGTATTGTTGATTTTTTTAATAATTATTACCATATCTTTTAGTACTCTTTAATTTGTAAAATTTACCATATAATTTAGGACTTTTTACTTTAAATTATAATAAAGATAATTAAAATAATAATTTAAAAAAAATGAAAAACAATTTTATTAATTGTAGAGTGTTTTAATAAAAGGCAAAAAGTTTAAATCATTTTTTAAGAGAGAGAGAGATTATAGATATAGATACATAGACTAGTTCACTTAATTATGGACCTCTATACTTTTATAACTTAACTAGTCAAGCGTACATACTTTGCACGTGTACTTTATGTCAAACCGCTAATTAACATAAAATATTATCAAAAATAGCAATTGACTTTAAATAAAATATAATTTCTTCTTGTGCTTCATGTCAAGCCGTCAATTAACATAAAATATTATTGAAAATAGCAATTGACTTTAACTAAAATATAGCTTTTTATTTCATATGCTAGAATGCAACAACAACAACAACAACAACAACAATAATAATAATATATTCAGTGTAATTTCATAAGTAGGGTTTGAAGATGATAGTGTGTACGCTAATCTAATTTTTTTCTTATAGAGGAGGAGAGATTGTTTTGAAACAAAGAAAACTTGATTTCTTCTTCACTTTGCAACATAATTTTGCATTTCAACTATATATTTTCCTAATGCTTCTTATCATATATTTTAAAACTTCTTAATAATAGAGATCCTTAAACAGTGCAGAGCAGAATTATTTTCGAATATACTATGCACTCTCCCTCGATTATTCTCTCCTAATGCCTCCTAAATTCGTTTTTTCCTCTTAGCATTGATTGTATTCCGACATTTAACAAACAATATCTTTTATTTTTTAAGCACGAGCAAGTTTGTACAACCCCTTAGGACCCCTTCCCTCACAGACGTACATGCAGAGGAACATCCATGAAAACCTAAAAAGTTATCCAATCCAATCTGCTAATATTATATGTCAAAAAATAAGTGTTCATCAGAGAAGCTAATTCTTTGAGAATCATATCATAGCACAAGAACTATCCCCCTGTAAGTAAAGCATGACAAGCATATCTATCTGACGATAACGACAAAGAATAAGAAAAGAAACAAAACTAAAAAACATAGAAAAATAATGACCTAAAATTACGGACACATGTCCAAAAAAAGAGAGTAAGTAGTAATAAATCTGGACAAACGTCCAAAAGAAGAGAGTAAATAGCAATAAATCTTAGCTTTGATCAACTTCTTCAGATTATACTGTCTATTCAACCTCATCGATCATAGAATTAAAAGGGATCTCCAAACTTCTCAAAATAAAATCCCTAAAGATTGCGCAAACAGGAGCAACAAAAACAACCAAAAAAATATTCTTGAATATAAATTTTCAATGTACATATAATCTAAAATTAAGGAACATATTCCATGTGAATATAATCAAAGAGGTAACCTACCAACCTATAACATGACTTTCTTTTTTTTTTTTCATAAATAATTTACCATTAATAGAATTTGGTTTCAATTCCAAATAAACTAAATCATATGTACGGTTGTTTAATATTAGGATTTTAGTTATGATTCCTAAATATTAGAAGTTTAGTACATTATTTCATTTAAAAAAAAATTGATATAGTCTTTTTAAAATTTTGAACTTCTACGCTTAATTTTTATTAAAATTTAATCATTATTTTAAATTATTTTCTCCTTAAATAATCAATCTATTATCGTTATATGGAAAGCTATAGCATGAGAAATTTATTTCACAATCCAAAAGGAGATCAAGTTGGGAAAAGTCACTAAAATAATTTATTTTTGAAATATTTAGCTGAAAAAAGGTGAAAAAACGAGCCATAGGGTGTGTTTGATATGATGGAAAATGTTTTCTGAAAAATATTTTTCTATTTTCCCTTGTTTGGTTGCAATAAAATATTTGAAAAACATTTTCCACAACAACTCATTTTCCTCAATTTGAGGAAAAATGACTTTCCTCATGGATCTAGAGAAGTCATTTTCCAGAAAATGACAAATATGACTTATGACCCCACCCCACCCCTCTTCCCCACCCAACAACACTCATATTTACATGACTCAAAAAATTCACATTTCTAAAAAATTTATATTACTCAAAAATATTTTTCACTGTGCTTTGCTTCAATTTTTTACTGCTTGAAATAAAAAATAGTGAAGCCCGAGTTTTTTCCATTTTCAATATTCGTTGAATGTATTGTTATTTTTCATATGCATAGAGGAAGACTTACCTATGTTACTTTTGCTAATTGCATATTTCATTTTGTTATCGATGTAACTTGTTTCACGAGGTTGAATAAGCTTGCCGTTCCATTATATTTCTATTGATTATAGTATCTTGAGATTGTCTCGACAAAATATTGAAAAGTGTCTTCTATATTTGCTAATTAATAGTTGCATAAATTTAGTGATTGTAATATTTTAGTATTCGATATTGATATTATTTGTTATGCTTAAATTAGTTCTTACAAATTATTGAGTTGTTAGAGGCACTGATATACTAGTTAATAATTAGTAGTATTTTCTAAAAAAATATTTTTTCACTCACCAATCAAACACTAGAAAATATTTTTCTAAAAAATAGTCTCTACTCACCAACCAAACACCATAAAATATTTTTCACTCACCAACCAAACATGAGAAAATAAATAGAAAATTAACTTATTTTTCAGAAAAAACACTTTTCAACAAAACATTTTCCATGAAAAATATTTTCCAATCATACCAAACACACCCATAATCCATGTGTTACTCATCAATGCAATTCGAAATTCAAAATAAAGAGGGGGAAAAACCAAACCGTGCTTTAACGCTCCCCCACAAATACTCCAAATCCCTCTCTCTCTCACACACTCTTTCCTCAACATCTTCCAAATGGAGAAATACGAGAAATTGGAGAAAGTTGGTGAAGGAACTTATGGAAAAGTATACAGAGCAAAGGACAAAGCGACAGGACAACTGGTGGCTCTGAAGAAAACTCGGCTTGAAATGGACGAAGAAGGCATACCGCCTACTGCTTTAAGAGAGATCTCGCTTCTTAAGATGCTTTCTCATTCTCTCTACATTGTTCGTTTGCTGTGTGTTGAGCATATTGATAAAAATGGGAAACCCTTTCTTTACCTTGTTTTTGAGTATTTGGATACTGATCTTAAGAAGTTTATTGATTCACATCGGAAAGGACCTAATGCTAGGCCCCTTCCTCCTTCCCTTATCCAGGTTCGTGCAAACACAACTATTTTTTTTATGTGATTCTGCATATGATATGCTTGATATTGACAATTTTTCCATTTCGCCCAGAGTTTCTTGTATCAATTGTGCAAAGGGGTTGCTCATTGCCATAGCCATGGAGTTCTCCACAGGTATAACTTAGTCACTGCTCCTTTTTTTTTTTTTTTGTTTATGTAAAATCTGGTGAATTTTTACTTACAATTAATCTATGTTCTTAAAAATGGTCAATGGGTGTTTGGGATTCTCCATAAGTAGTGTAGTTTTGGGGAATCCAACAAAGATGCAACATTGAAAGTGAAAGAGTCCGGGCAACTTAGCTGTTCATAGAGTCTTTGTTATCTTCTGGTCAAATTTTACTTGCTGTTAATCTATGTTGTTCGGACTCTGCTAAAATGTTAATGGGTGTGTATTGGATTCTCCAAAAGTTGTGTATTTTCGGGTGCAGCATTGGAAGTGAAGAATCTGTGCCATTTAGCTGTTATAGACTCTTTGTTATCTTATGCCAGAGATTTAAAGCCGCAGAATCTTCTAGTGGACAAAGAGAAGGGTATACTTAAGATTGCTGATCTGGGTCTTGGAAGGGCGTTTACTGTACCCATGAAGAGTTACACCCACGAGGTTAATAGTTTTCTATTTCTTCATACTGGCATTTCTATCTAATAACCAGAATGATATAGAAAGTTAGAGAAATCTGGAAGTTAAATAACTCATTTGCATTTGTTCAGATTGTTACTCTATGGTATAGAGCTCCTGAAGTTTTGTTGGGATCTACTCATTACTCAACTGCTGTTGATATGTGGTCTGTGGGTTGTATTTTTGGTAAGTTTGTTTCGGTGGATGACTGTGTTTACTCCTCTTAGCCAAATCACCTGCTTAGATTTTTGTTGTTTCTTTAAGTTAGAAATGTTGCTATTTCCTTTACAATATTCTTGTTTCCTGATGCTTTGAATTATAATCCATTTTGGACTTTTCTTTCATTGACTAGTTTATGACATCATTATATACGTCTATAGTATGATTATTTGAAAATAATGTTTGTAATTAGTTAATGAAAATTCAGTTAAGACATAGTTTTGTTCTAATATTAAGTAGAGCGTGTTAGTTCTATAGGATGGTAGTGTTAAATGCCATATCTCGGTTTGAACATTTTCCAAGAAGTTGGATTTGGCTAGTTTATGTTCTTTAGTACTCTCCTTGTTTCAAAAAGAACGACCTCTTTTGACTTGATACAAAGTTTAAGAAAAAAAGAACTTTTGAATCTTGTGATCTTAAATTAGAGTTGTGTCAAATGTACCAACATGCCTTTTAATCTTATGATCTCAAACATGTCATGTGGAAAGTTGAAATTATAATGTTTTTTTTCGAAACGGACTAAAAAGAAAAGAAGACCATTCTTTTTGAGACGGAGGGAGTATCACATTTGGATAAGTATCACATTTGGATAAAACATTTTGAGTGCTTTGGGTTGCTTTGTACATTTGGATAAAACATTAGGTTCTATAAGAGCTTTTTTATCTCAAAGATGCTCTTTAGAAAATTGGTGTATCTGCAAGAGCGGCTGAAAAGCACCAAAATGGATATATTAGAAAACGTTTGCATTGTTGTTAAAGGCTAATGTGAGGCACGTTTAAGCTCTAAAATCCTGTGAAGCTTAGGCGTGGGCTCTTCTTGAGGTGCAGAGATCAAGGCTATACGGAGTATAGCCATCTTTTTGAAGTGGATAGATTAATTGTTTAAAGATCGCTAATTCATTACTTATCATGAAATGGAACGTCAAGATTTGAATCACGTCTAAATCAAAAATTTGGATTGGCTTTTGAACATTAGTTACATATTCTCGCTTCATATGTTTCATTTGATGTAGTTATGCTTTATTTTTTTCTAATTACTTTGTTCAGATAAGAATTCATTGTTGCTTATAGTCATTACTAACTAGAGATCTGGGCCTATGTTTTGATTGCGTTGTGCACTTACAGCCCTGGTAGACCTTATATGCTCTTGTTGCCTTTGACAGCATAAGATACCATCTCTAGATGGACTTTTAAAGAATCCGAGTATAACTACAATTTGATCACCGCGGCTTTTACCATCTATATTTCTGTTGTTAAAGCTAATTAATTCAGCCGAATAAATCCTTGTTAAGCACTTCCGTGGAAATTCTCAAATTGAAAATGCTTTCTAATTGGATCAAGTGTTCGAGCCAAACAGAAATCACCAATTGTGGATAAATTTTAAATGTTTTGGATATGGGGTTTAGCATTGCCAAAGAAATGAACACAAGAGAAAAATCCTTTTAGCTCCTCAAGGGGTTGGCCTAGGGGCTGAAGGCAAACTCTATTTCTTAGTTAAATTACACTCACACTTACTCTTCCATAGGTAGGCTATTTTAATAAGTTTTCTCTATGTGATGTAGCTGAGATGGTTCGAAGGCAAGCCTTGTTTCCTGGTGACTCTGAGTTTCAGCAATTGCTTTACATATTCAGGTATGTCTATTGTCAATCACCAATATTTTTGTATTTTCCTGCTTTCATTTTTGTGTGGATCTGGTAGGCAGGTTGGGGGTTTACCAACAATATTTATGTTGGATTTAACTTTCATCGTAGCTTCTGCTTAGTGTAATTGCTGCTCTTCAGTTAAGTAGCAAACACCTCAGGCATGGCTACTGATGAATGTCAAGGCAAAATTAATGGATCTTCAAGCATGTTCTCCAGAACGGTTTTGAGGTATTAATTAGTGATCAGGATGTTATCTAATGATACCTTTCCACCTTGATAGCTTGTCTTGGAAAAGTTGTTCAGGCTCAAGGATTGAGGTTAGGATATTCCTCAAGGATCGACAGTTTTTTCCGGATGAAATGATAGTTGGATTCATGTAATATGAGAATGACTAACAAAACCAAAAAGAAAAGGAACTAAGTTTTAGTAATATGACCAACTTTTCGCTTTTGATAAATTTGGCTAAAGCAGACGAATTGATTATCATAAGGTATGGTTATGCAAATTGTTGTAGGCTAGTAGGAACTCCAACTGATAAACAGTGGCCTGGAGTTACTTCACTCCGCGACTGGCATGTTTATCCACAATGGGAACCTCAGAACTTGGCCTCTGCTGTTCCAGCTTTGGGACCTGATGGTGTGGACCTCCTTGCGGTAAATCTCTAACTTGTTTTTATTCATGTAATACTTTCAGTCAATTTTGTTTCTTGTTCTACTGCTTCTTGTTAGAACTAAGTGAATAATGTTGTTTTATGTGCTTGATCATTGTAGAACATGCTCAAATTTAATCCAGCAGATAGGATTTCAGCAAAAGCTGCCCTTGATCATCCATACTTTGACAGCTTGGACAAGTCTCAATTCTGAGGATTCCTGTACTCCCGAAGATCACCTGTAAGGATCACTTGCATCACTTGTTTAGGATGTTCTCTGTCCTGAATGAAGGATATCGTGTCTTGGTGATTTGAAATTTGCCATGTAATGACTTTCATATCACTGTACTGTTCTGACTCACTTGTAGTTATTACAACGCTTTGAGGAACCAAACAAATTATGTTCTCTGAGTAGAGAATACAAGTATTCTCGTAAATTGATGATAAAATGGATCATAGCTTTCTATATTCTTCCTTGAACATGCACGTTGGGGATTTTAGAAAATAGGTGCACAATTTAAAAAATGCAGGGAAATAAAGGGTGTGTTTGGTTAGGAAGGAAACATTTTTGAAAATGTCCTACAATTTTATCATATATGGTTGCCTCCATAGGCTGATACAAGATTTTAAGGTTATGGGTATTACATTTATTATGTATCAAATAATTCAACTGCGATCGATAAGGATTGAAATAGGAATAATGGTCCGATCAGTTAGTTTTTTTGGTTAATTCGATTAGGAATTTTATTTTATAGATAGACAAATAATTTGATTTTAATTCTATTTTTTAATTTAGATTTAAATTTTATTCTTAAACAAAATTACCAAAAAAAGGTCATGAAAGAGCACCCCCCGCCCACTCCCGCACCGCAAACTAGAAATTTGCTTTTAAAATAGCTTTACAACATTTATTTTGTTTGATTATTTTAATTTGCTTTTACTGTTCTTCGAGTAATTTTTTTCATGTTAATTTTCAAATTATATGGCAATTACTTCCTACCAAAAGATCCAGATTTTGATAACGTTAGGAACATTTCCAAACGTCAATGAGCAATAAGCAACTAAGTATTTTTTAAAGTCACTAGAAAATACGGAGTACTAATTAAATCATTCATACTTAAATTAATGGAGAAAGGACAGAAATAGCATTTCGAATGAAATTATTGATACGAAATTAACAATTGAATTTTAATTTCATTTTCTAACCAATTGCTGATAGCTTTGTACAATACTGATACAAATTTGAATCTTATACAAATATGTATTCTATACAATAAAGATATAATTTTTATATGCATCTTTTATATATATATATATATATATATATATATATATATATTTTACACAACAATTCTACAAATTCTATGTACATCACATTACAAAAATACATATTTTATATAATAATAATACAATATTTACCCATAAATTCACTGCTCTATTTTTTTAAAGAATTATAACAGTATGATATATGAAGTGTATCAATATGATATATAAACTGTATCTGAACTACATGGGCCAAAATGACCCAAATTATGAAATGACTATATTGTGAAAATTGTTTAGCTGACTGGCTATTTTTTGGTAAAATATAAAGTGCTGGCCATTTGTTTTAAAAATGGCCAGTGGGTGTCTTTTTCGCTAAATTAATTATAAGAGCACGACCCGTCTCAGCACGAATGCAACATTAAAATATTTTGACTATGTATGATAAGTTAGATTGATATCAATTCGAATTATAAGTTGTAAAACATAAATACACAAAATATATTGACTGTTTGATAGTATTTTCTAAGAAGCCAAGTCTCACACAAGATAATTATGTATAACCTACTCATACAAATAACAAAATTCGGTGCATTTTCAAGTACAGAACTTTAATCATATGACTGAGATTTGCTACATTAAGTTGAAAATGTGAAATTAAATTTGATACATAAGACTTGACACCTACTATGTAAAATAGAGAATAACTGTTGAAAGATAAGGAAAATTTACATAAATATACATCCTAACTTTCTATTATTACATACAATTTCATCTACCAAACCTAATTATAAATATTATATTTTTTTTACACTTTCTCTCTTAAACCTTCATATACATATCACACTATCTCTTATACGTGCCAATACTCCATAATTTGTGTCTAAAATCAAGCAGCCATAATTAATGAGTTGCAAGGTTTGAATTTACAAACCTTATCTTATCAAATTGTTGAACATCATCATCCTCTTCAATTTATTTTTGAGGATAGTTTAATTTCTTAAAATATTCAACTTTACTAAATTAGAAATCTACGAGTTACTTGTTGCATGTGCATAATTCTCAACACTTTAGCATAGTAATGAAGTTTGATCCGAGTTTTAAAGAAAATAGATCAAAACACCGAAACAACTCCGCCAAGATGAGGAAGTCGAGAGAAGTTGCTCGTACAAGCTCTAAAAATTTCATTGCTAAATCTTCAAGTAAGATAATAAGTGAAGAATCATCACGACTGCGTCTTCCAAAGGTATAGTGATTTGTTGTTGAATTTGTATTTTTTTTGATTTATGCATTCTTATCCATCGTTATATAAGAATGTTTTGTTGTTATTTCAATCTTATACGTAAATTAGTTATGTATAGTGTTAAAGACATCTTCTTATACATTAAATTTGTTATGTATATGGTCAGATTACTCAGTAAATTCATGTTGTTATTCTGAACTATGATACATAGCGAGTTATGTATATATTTGTAGTTATGTCATTTGTTGGAGGTTTTATTTCAACTCATATACATAAATCTGTTATGTATATGTATTGAAACAAACACTGTTGGGTTGTTTAATTTCAGGTCATATACATTACAGAGTTATGTATATGTTATGCATCAATAGTTTTATACATAGCACAATTATGTATATGGCTCTGTTAGACAAATGAGCTGTGTGTATTTTAGCCCATATACATAGCAGTGTTTTGCAAATGAAAGAACGTTAGACATGTATATGATGTGTTATCTTTATGTTTTCAAGTTTTGTTTCATACTGTTATGTATATGTGATTTCTGGGATATGTATTTTGCAAACCCATTGTATAAGGATTGACAGTCACTGTTGTCTTGTTCTTCAAATTTTATAGAAATTTATTTTTTTTGGTTTCAAATATTTTCATACTTATGTAGTAAATTATTCTTTATATGTAAACTAGGTAGCAAAATTTTTCGTAGACTTACATAGTGAAATTTTCTTTATACGATTTTTTTTTTGTTTTAAAATTTTCTATGTCCCTTTATTTTGTATGAGTCTTTTTTCTTTGGTTCTAAAATTTTCTAGCTGATTTATGTGGTAAATTTCCTTTTAGGAATATATTTTTTGAAAAATTTACATGATTAAGGAATTCATTAACCACACATTAATAAGGTACAATATTATATAATTATTAGACTTGACTTATTTTTTAAATATCATTTTAATATAATTATTAGACTTGATTTATTTCCATCATTTTAATATAATTATTAGACTTGATTTATTTCCTTACATATCGTTAAGGAAGTTAGTTATGATACATAAGATACTTATGTATGTTAACATTCAGTTATGTATATGAACAACTAAAATCTAGGAGAGAAAAAATTTATTTTTAAAATTGGGAGAGAAGATAATTAAAAAGCAAACTGGTGGAATTTATGAAAATTGCCCAAGAGATAAAGGGTTATGTAATTATTGCATATTACTATCACATTTGACTTGTAATTAATAACCCAAAATTACATTATACTCCCTTACTAAACCGATATAAACATCCTTTCCTTTTATTTTTTTCTTCTCTTTTATTTGTCAACTTGTTCTTTGAAGTTAATTAAATTAATATTTTAAATGTTTCAAAAATTATATAAAAAAATTATAAGTTACCATCTTTCATATTAATTTAAGTTATTTGACTTTGAGAACACGATAAAACATACTTATGTGGATATTTTATTGAACCTTGCTTTTGTATATGTTTATTTCATTGAAATTTAAAGGTTGTTTGGTAGAGTGTATGACAAATAATGTTGAATAGAATGTATTAGTAATGTTTGTATTAATAATTCTTGTAAAGTAATACTGGTATTATTTATGCTAACATTATTTATTTTATACTATTTTATATGATTTATTAGAACTTGCTTTTTCAATCTTGATATATTTGTATTTCACAATTTATGGTGTATTCTATCCTACTTGCTTATAAAAGGGGAAGGGGTCATCCAAACAGGCAACACTCAAGCAGACAATGGATCAACATGCCTTGACATAATTTTATTGATCATTTGCCTCCTTTTTCTTTTTAATTTATTACATATTTTTAAAAATAAATTAAAAAAATATTATAATTCATAATTTAAAATAATTAAAAGATAGATATAAAAATTGATTCACCCCGAACATTATATCGCCGCCAGTTAAATTGAGACATAACAAATATTATAAATTATAAATACGTAATTTTAATCCTCGCGAGCTTCATAATTCATTTTATTGTGCTAGTTTAATTACCCTTCTCTCTATATGAAAATTCAGAATTTCAAAAACAGTGACAAATCAAATTATGCCGATTAACGCTATTTCATTAATTTTAAAAATATATTTTAATCTTGATTTATTTTTATTCTCATCTTGCCAACCAAGATTTGATAAGTATAGTATCCCCACTCATACCCCAATCAAATTACTCTCTCATGGACTTCACCCAATAATACACACAACACCTCACCCTTCTTCTTGGATTTCACGTTTTCTCTTCCATAAGACAACAACGACCTACAACAGCAATATGCTACATAGGCGCCGCATATGATATCGCCTATATTTACATAGGCGCCGCATATGCTAATATGCTTTCCAGTGGCAATGTACGATTGGTTAGGTGACACATTCTACTTTGAAAGGCCATAACTTCTTTCTCGGGTGTCGAATTTTAGCAAAATTGGTATCGTTGGAAAGCTAACTCGAAAACCTATCATTTTACACATAGTAGACTCTCTAATTCGACATATACAAAGAGTCATGGTTGATAGAAATTGACACAAATTATAATGTCCACTTAAACTTAATCGATCGAAGTAGTTTTCAACTCGTCCTTGAGTCAAAGGACCTCTATGGTCTAAATTCAAGCTTGAATGAATTCACATAGTACGCAAATAATTAACATGCCATATTGGCATAGGATTTATGGCTTCGGGATTATCAACGCATCGGAATCATGGTCTATATTGTAGCCCGAAATGCGGGGCATTACATTATCCCCCTTTAGGATCATTCGTCCCTGAATGATGATGCGGGACACAGACAGACACGATTTCAAGCATAATAAGGACTAGGAAAGATAAGATAGGAATAGTACCTTTTGTCTCATCATCCATCGAAGCAAACAAATTGGGATATCTAATTCTCATGTCATCTTCTGACTCCCAAGTTGCTTCTTCAACTTTCTGATTCCTCCACAATACCTTCACTGAGGCTATCTCTTTGCTCCTCAACTTTCGAACTTGGCGATCTAAAGTTTCAACGGTCTCTTCTTCGTAAGACAAGAAATTTGTCACTTTAATATCCTCTACTGGCAATACCAAAGAATGATCTCCAATGCATTTATTCAACATGGATACATGGAATATCGGATGAACGGAACCCAAACTTGCAGGCAATTCTAGCTCATAAGCAACTGGACCAATCTTTCTCAGAATCTGATATGGCCCTATATAGCGAGGGCTCAATTTACCCCTTTTTCCAAACAGCATAACTCCTTTCATAGGAGAAACCTTGAGAAACACCCAATCACCAACTTTAAACTCTAATTATCTTCTTCGAAAATTGGTATAGGACTTCTGACAACTCTGAGCAGCCTTGAGTCGTTATCTAATGATCTTTACTTTCTCCATCGCCTGATGAACAAGATCAGGCCCATACAACTGAGTCTCACCCACTTCATACCATCCTATCAGAGACCTACATCTCCTCCCATACAAAGCCTCAAAAGGAGCCATCTTAATGCTGGCATGGTAACTATTATTGTAAGCAAATTCAATCAGTGGCAGGTGATCTACCCAACTACCTTTGAAATCAATGACATGCCCTCAACATATCCTCGAGGGTCTGAATGGTACGCTCATCTTGCCCATCCGTCTGAGGGTGGAAAGCTGTGCTCAAATTCACTTGTGTACCTAAACTCTTCTGAAAAGATCTCTAGAACTGAGATGAAAACTGCATACCTCTATTGGATATAATGGACACTGATGCCCCATGCAACCGAACTATCTCTTCAATGTAAATCTTAGCATAACCCTCTCCTAAATAATTAGTCCTCACAGGCAAAAAATGGGCTGACTTTGTCAACCGATCTACAATCACCTATATAGAATCTACTGGTTTTGGGATCTCAAAAGTACTGTAATGAAGTCCATGTTTATCATCTCCCACTTCCATAAAAGCAGGGCTATCTCTTGGGAAGTACCACCTGGCATCATGTGTTCTACCTTCACTTGTTGACAGTTCAAATACTTGGAGACGAAATTAGCTACATCACGTTTCATGTTATTCCACCAATACAAGGTTTTCAGATCATGGTACATCTTAGTAGAGCCTGGGTGAATATCATACCTCGAAGTGTGCACCTCATCAAGGATTCTTTCCCGCAGTCCATCAATATTCAGAACGCACAACCTACCCTAAAATCTCAGAATACCATCTCCACCAATTTCAAATGACATAACCTTTTGTTGACCCAAATCTTTCTTAATTTGCATCAAGATGTGATCTTTAACCTGCTTCTCCTTAACTTCAGTACAAAGGGATGACTTAGCTAACTCATGAACAATTACCCCTCCATCTTTGGAATCTAAGAGTCACACTTCCAAATTTGTAAAACGGTGAATATCCTTCACCATTTTTTTTTCTTTCTTCTACATAAGAAAGGCTGCCCATAGACAACCTGCTGAAGGCGTCGGCTACAACATTTGCCTTGCTCGGATGGTAATGCAGGCTCATATCATAGTCTTTCAGAAGCTCCATCCAGCGCCTCTGCCTGAGGTTCAATTCTTTCTACGAGAAAACATACTGCAGACTCTTGTGGTCAGTGAAGATATCAATGTGAACACCGTACAAATAGTGCCACCAAATCTTAAGTGCAAACACCACAGCCGCTAACTCCAAATCATAGGTGGGGTAGTTACGCTCGTGCACCTTCAACTGCCTAGATGCATAAGCCACTACCTTACCATGCCGCATAAACACACAACCAAGTCCCACACGGGATACATCACAGTATACCACAAAGCCATCTACACCCTCGAGAAGGGTCAAAATAGGAGCAGTGGTCAGTTTGTCTTTCAACTTCTCAAAGCTATTCTCACACAGATCAGACCACACAAAATTCACCTTTTTCTGAGTCAATTTAGTGAGTGGAGTAGCTATAGAAGAGAAACTCTCTACGAACCTTCTGTAATAACCCGCCAAACCCAAGAAGCTCCGAATATCGATTGGAGTCGTGGGTCTGGGCCATTTTCTCACTGCTTCAACTTTTTGGGGATCCACTCTTATCCCATCACTGGACACAATATGCCCCAAGAAGGCAATAGCATCTAACCAGAATTCACACTTAGAAAATTTGGCATACAACTGATGATCCTTAAGGGTCTGAAGAATAATTTGGAGGTGATTGGCGTGATCCTCTTTACTCTTAGAATAGATCAGAATATCATCAATAAATACAATGACGAACAAGTCAAGAAACTGACGGAATACTCTATTCATAAGATCCATGAAGGCTGCAAGGGCATTAGTCAAACTGAAGGACATGACTAGAAATTTATAGTGCCCATATCGGGTTCGAAAGGCTATCTTGGGTATGTCTGACTCCCTAACTTTCAACTGATGATAACCCGAATGAAGGTCTATTTTTGAAAAACACTTGGCACCCTGAGCTGGTCAAAAAGCTCGTCAATCCTAGGAAGAGGATATTTATTTTTAATCGTGACCTTATTCAGCTGACGGTAATCTATGCACATACGAAGGGAACCATCTTTTTTTTGAATAAAAAGTACAGGCGCACCCCAAGAAGACACACTGGGGCATATAAAACCCTTATCCAGGAGATCTGCTAACTGTTCTTTCAACTCTTTTAGTTCTGCAGGAGCCATTCTATATGGCGGAATGGAAATAGGATGAGTGTCTGGCAACACATCAATACCAAACTGAATCTCCCTATCAGGTGGTATTCCTGGGAGATCATTTGGAAAGATTTCTGGGAATTCTTTTACTACAGGAACAGATTGAAGAGGAAGGCTCTCGGCATTGGATTCCTTAACTCGGATAAGGTGGTACAAACAACCTTTAGAAATGAGTTTGCGGGCTTTGAAATAGGATATAAAGTGCCCTCTGGGTGCTAAAGAATGTCCTTCCCACTCTATCACTGGTTCATTCAGAAAAGAAAAAGTGACCCTTCGAGTCCTACAATCTAATGTGGCATAGCACGAATGGAGCCAATCCATTCCCAAGATAGTATCTAAAGCAACCATATCTAACTCTATGAGATCTGCTAACGTATCCCGGCTACCAACAGTCACAAAACAACCCCTGTATACCCTCCTAGCAATAATAGAATCCCCCATCGGGGTGAAAACAAAAAAGGGTTCAGAAATCACACTGGGCTCAAACCCAAAACCAACAACCACATAAGGGGTCACATAGGATAAAGTAGAATCGGGATCAAGTAACACATAAACATCACAAGAAAAGATTTATAACATACATGTAACAACATCTGGGGAAGCTTCCACCTCCTAGCGGTTGGTCAAAGCATATAATCGGTTGCGACTATTCCCGGCAGCTGATGTGGTGCCCTTCTGAGGCGGGGGTGGTGCCAAAGAATTTGCCTAAGACTTTGCACTACCAACATTCTTTCTAGCAGATGGATATTTCCTCTGAAAGTGACCCAGCTGACCACATGAATAACACACTAACCAGCCCAACTGACACCTTCTCGGATGATTTATATTACAAGTCTCACACTACGAAAAAGTATGATGCTGCTGAGCCACACTACCCTGTGACTGAGTATCCTGAGCTCTGGTTTCATGGTTAGTCTGAAAACTTTGAGATTGTCTGTCTGCTGGTGGTCGGGGTATTGGGGCACTAACAGTAGACTGCGCATTACCCCAATTCTTCCTTTTCTGCCATTTATTTCCCCACTTACCGCCCTGAGGCTGACTGTGACTCTGGTCGGCTGATCTGGCTCTTTTCGCCTGTCTTTCCACCTCCCTAGCTTTAGAGATCTTCTTTTTTTTCTCTTCTACCTGTTGCATATGAACGGTTAGCCTAGCAAAGTCTAACTCCTTATTCAACATTGCCCTCTGGCACTCAAGCACAGGTTATCAGAAAGGCCAAATACAAATTTCCTCATCCGGGCTCTCATATTACTAGTCAACTTTGGTTCATAGCGGGCTAGTTTATTAAACTTCAAAGTGTACTCCTGGACACTCATACTGCCCTGCTTCAGATTCATAAACTTTTCCTCTTTAGCCTTCCTCAACTCCAGAGGAAATAATCAATCAAGGAAAGCTTCCACAAATTCACCCCAAATTGTGGGCTCAGCACTCTCACCTTTTGCATCCTCCCAATCGGCATACCCCTGATTTGCAACATTCTTAAGCTGATAAGTTGCTAGTTCCACCCCTTTAACCTCATCCACATGCATTACCTTAAAGAACTTTTCCATTTCATCCATAAACTCCTGTGGATCTTCCTCCACCTTGGTGCCACTGAACTTAGGTGGGTTTATTTTCATGAAATGTCCGACCCTAGTAGCCTCAGATGTAACAGATGCAGACCCAACATCTTCTGATCATTAAGAGTGGTTAGCTACTAACTCTGTCAGCATATGAATAGACCGTCTGAATTCTGTATTTGAACTATCTCTTTGAGCAGTCGAGGGATGGTTGACATCAGTCCGCGGAGCTCGAGGTGGACTGGTCGGGACTCGAGGGACTCCTGGAGTAGGGACAGGTTCTGGAGTGTAAGCTCTGTTATGGGTCCGCATCCCATGGGTGGGACAGACCTCATCTGCCTGAGCATTCTGATCGATGTATGACGTGGAGGCATAATTATGTTTCTAAAATACAAAAGATCATTGATTAGGGGACAGTTTAGACTTTGAAGCATGAACTAAATCACAAAGAAGGCAAACATTTCCTAAACGCCTAGTAGCCTCTTACTTATAAGTGTGGCGTGCTACACACCCATAACCAAGACTCTATCTGATGCAATTTCGCAGACACCCTGGGACCATAAACCGTGCTTTGATACCAAGTTTGTCACGACCCAAACCGGGGCCTTGGCCGTGATGAGCATTCCCAAACTCGAAGGCTCAGAATGCCCTCTGTCTATCTAGTAATCATGCACATAATTCATATGATCAAAGTAATACGGATTAGACACAAAAGTACGAAAACATGGTCAACAATTTAAAATAGTTAAAGGCCTGAAAACATGCCCAACAATATTTAATAAACATCTACAACAGTCTGTGAAATCTCTACTAACATACTATCTGAATAACTGGGACAAGGCCCCCAGCAGACTAAAAACTATACTGAAATAAATACCTAAATGACTAGGCCTTCCAAAGCAAAGAAGGCTCACCAACTGAACTCTGAGATAACCCTGTCTGTAGACTCTACTGAGGATCTAGACCCCAAGATTGTGCCTCAGTACTTGGGAGGAAAGGGGGGTCAGTACAATTGTACTGGCACGTGAAGCAATTCAAAATAGAGTAATTGAACACATATATATATATATATATATATATAATACATGAGAGAAAATTTTCATCAAACATTATGCATAAAATAGTTTCTGAAAACACATGGGAATCTTCTGAAAATATATAACCTGTCTGTAAATCCCAACTCTGATCTGTGTATTACTTCTGAGTTAGGTGCTATCCCCTACAAGTCTGATATTCTATGGGCGATATGGAATCATCCATTAACTCGACGGGGAAGCCTCCAACCTGAGTATGCCGCAAGGGTTGGAGTTCCTGAATCTGATACGCCATACGACACTTAAGTCAGCGTATAATAACATACCCGGGTCGGCAAACCACGGTTTTAGGCAATGCGTTGCTTGAACTCAAGCCCTCTTTAGGGAACCACCTAACATCTATGTATGTCCATTTTTAACCTTTTCTGTACATGCAACATTCTGAATGTCTAAAATCATGATAGTCTGAAATGTTTATTAGTCTGAGTTTGATATGGCACTGGTCTGAATTGGTATTGTCATAAAGACTTGCAAGTCATGATTTATGAGCCATAATACATTAAGATAAATCTTTCATTTAAATAATAATTTAGACTACCAAAAACATGCAACTGATATAGAAGATTTCACGTTTTGAAACTCAAGTCAAAATTATGCAAAAACTTCATCAACATATGGCGGTCTAGTGCCTTTAGCAAATCCATGCACTCTTTCATTACATGTAGTATGAACATTAAATATTCATGCTATATTCCCTCTTTAGTGATTTAAAACCACCTTTAAATCATAACAAGAGTTCAATCATTTCATATAGTGCTTTTTAAGGATGCATTGCAAAATAATTCATATGCTATGAGAAATCTGAAAAATTCATAATAAGAGGGAATTCACCAAAAATCATGCTCTCAACAAGAATTTATTCTTAAATACATGGTTTCATATATTCATATTCTCAAATCACTTTGGGAAAGGTCACAAGACCAAAACAATGATATTAAAACATTTAATACATGAATATATATATATATATATATATATATATAGATTTAAAAACCCCATTCTAAATCATGATTTTTTATGCCCATGAAAATTTAGAAAAACCCCGTGTACCTCTATTTCAAAAAATAATGGGTGTTTCTTGAAGCCTGTGTATTGGGGATTCTGAATCTCTAATCAATTTTGAAAACCCACGGTTGAATCTTGATTTATTTGGATTTTTAGTTTGAAACCCTTGGGAGTGTTCTTAAGAATTTTTAGATGAATGTGGATGTATTTTGGAGAATTAGGGACTGAATTTCGTGTTTATGACTGAATAAGAGTGGGAAAAGGACCATTTTGCCCCAAAAACGAAGTGTTTAAGTCACTTGAAACCATTACATAGGCGCCACATATGATATCGCCTATATTTACATAGGCGCCGCATATGCTATCGCCTATATTTACATAGGCACCGCATATTCTATCACCTATATTTACATAGGCGCCGCATATGATATCGCCTATATTTACATAGGCACCGCATATGCTATCGCATATGCTTTCCAGTGGCCATGAGCGATTGGTTAGGCGATGCATTCTACTTTGAAAGGCCATAACTTCTTGCTCGGGTGTCGGATTTTAGCAAAATTAGTATCATTGGAAAGTTAACTCAAAAACCTATCATTTTACACATAGTAGGCTCTCTAATTTGATATATACAAAGAGTAATGGTTGATATAAGTTGACATAAATTATAATATCCAGTTAAACTTAATCGATCGAAGTAGTTTTCAACTCGTACTTTAGTCAAAGGACCTCTATGGTCTAAATTCAAGCTTGAATGGATTCACATACTACGCAAATAATTAACATGCCATATTGGCATAGGATTATGGCTTCGGGATTATCAACACATCAGAATCATGGTCTATATTGTAGCCCAAAATATGGGGATATTACAACCGAGTATGGAAACCTGTTTTTGGAACATCACTTTTTCTAACTCTAAGCTGATGATAGCCAGATCCGAGGTCTATCTTAGATAAATAGCTGGCACCCTGAAGTTGGTCAAATAAGTCATCAATTCTGAGAAGAGGATACTTGTTCTTGACCGTGACCTTATTGAGTTGACGGTAATTAATGCACATTCTGAGAGAACCATTTTTTTTGTGCATAAATAAGACTGGTGCGCCCCACGGGGAAATGCTGGGTCTGATGAATCCCTTATCTAAGAGATCCTTCAACTATTCTTTCAATTCGCTGAGTTCTGCTGGTGCTATTCTGTATGGTGGAACAGAGATAGACTGAGTATCTGGAAAAAGATCAATGCCAAAGTCTATTTCCCTTTAGGGAGAAATTCTTGGAAGATCTTCGGGAAAAAAATCTAACTATTCATTCACTATTGGGATTGATTCAAGGCTGTGAGTTTTGGAAATAGTGTCCTTAACTCAAACAAAATGATAGTCACATCCTTTAGATATTATTTTCATTGCTCGAAGGTAGGAAATAAGCTGACCTCTGAAAGCTGATACACTACCCTTCCACTCAAGGATGGGTTTATTTGGAAACTAAAACTAGACTATTCTGTTTTTGTAGTCGACTATGGCATAGCAGGAATGAAGCCAATCCATGCCGAGAATGACATCAAATCAGTCATCTCTAATTTGACTAAGTCTGCTGAAGTGACTTTCTGAAATATCATAATCGGACAGTTTCTGTATACCTACCAGGCTATGATGGTTTTGCCCACTGGGGTAGAGACCGAGAAGGGATCTGCTAGAATTTTGGGACTAATTCCAAAATCAACTACTATATAGGGAGTAACGAAAGACAAAGAAGCTCCTGGATCTAGCAAAGCGTAAACATGTACATGAAAGATCTATAATGTATCAGTAACTACATCATGAGAATTTTCCTGATCTTGTCAGGTCTGAAGAGCATATAGTCTATTTGGGCATTGCCCGCTAGTAGCACAGGTGGTGGCACCCTACTGATTTGGGAGACCAGACTGAGCTGAGAAGTAGAGATAACTCTGATAACCTGATTGAGGGCAGTCTCTGACTTTGTGCCCTAGCTTATCACAACCGAAATAGATATCGCTTCCAGCTCTGTAAGCACCTTTGTAGTTCTTACCACAAGTCTGACAAAGGGGATTAGTTCGGGAATTGCTGACACTGCCCTGAGACTTAGAGCCTGGCACTCTATCTCTGAACTTATGAGCTGGAGCAATGGTTGAAGAAGGAGCTGGAACTGATGACTTAGGATGAAACTGAGAACGGTTTCCTCCTTCTGATTTAGGTTGACTAAAATTGAAGCTACCTGTCCTAGTTTGCTTATTCTGCTTTTCCCTCTACTTAATCTTCTGCTCCTCTATCTACTGAGCATGGATCATAAGTATGACTAAAGTCATGTCACTATTTGGCATGGCAAATCTGCACTTATTAACCACGCTATCATTTACCCTTGAATCAAACTTACTCATCTTGGCTTTGCCATCTGCAACCATATGATGGGCATATCTGTCTAATTGAGTAAACTTTAGAGAATACTCTTTCACCGTCATATTTCCCTGCCTGAGTTTGATGAATTCTAGCTCCTTATCCTCTCTAATCTCTTAGGGAAAGAATCTATCTAAGAATGAAGTGACAAACTCCTCCCACTCTATAGGACCTGTATCATCTGACCTTTCTGAGTTTCACTATTTGAACCACGTATGAGCCACATCCTGCAACTGGTATGCGGCTAAATCAGCACTCTAAATAGTAGTCACCCCCATGATTCCTATCATTTTCTGAACTTGATCAATGAATTCCTGAGGGTTTTCATCTACTTTAGACCTGTGGAAGGACGGAGGATTCATTCGGGTGAAGTCCCGAATCCTAGCTGCAGCTGAGTTGGCCACTGGGTTAGACAGACTGACAGCTGATCGCTCATTATGGGAAGCTACTGAAAGAGAAAGAGTGGTAAATGCAGTCCTAAACTCCGCATGAGAAATATGATCGTCCAAAGGTTCTTCAGGCTGAGGGGCTGACTGATTTCTACTCTTAGGAGGCATATTCTAAAATTAAAAAAAAGCGGATTAGATTGAGAGATTAACTTATGATTATGCTCATTGCATGACATGAATACTGAAATAAGGAAAACTGTTCCTAAACATCTCATAGTCTCTTGCACATAAATGTGATGTGCAACACACCCATGCACAAGACTCTACTAGTTACGACTTTCAGATTTACTAGGACTCTATTGAACCTTAGGATCTGATACCAAGTTTGTAACACCCCGATTTGCTAAACCAGAATGCTACATAGTGCTCATGACCCTGAAGGACCACAAGCTAACCCATGACTAATATCTGTACCTGTATACTGCATAAAATACTGAATAATATAGAAGCATACACTGAAAGGCCATAAGGTTCAATACTGAACATAACATAGATGAGCTAACATCTGTAGGGTAATACAATACCTAAAACAAAACTGTAAACACGGAAGTCTGAAGCATAATAGTCTGCATCTAGTCTGAAAGCCTCTACTTTCTGAATAATATGAATAAGGAGTTGATGGGATATGTCTCCAACTAATGCCAACTAATAACTAATCAATGAAATAGTGGAGAAATAATTATATCCTTGAAGGATGAGGACTCACTTCTATTTTGACTGCTAATGCTGGAATCTACTGCTGATCTGAAACTCGTGTCTCTGAACCTATGGTGTAACATAAAAAGAAAGCACCATTGCGCAAATGCATCAGTACAATGGATTATACTGAGTATACATATGAGGTAGGCTAATGCAAGGGTTAACATGCATGAATAATGCTAGCTGACTGTCTAACATGAATGCGAGAATGCATACATAAATACGTAACTATAATTGACACTGTGATATTATGATTACTGAATCTGAATACTGATGACATAACATACTAATAACTGATATAACTGATAGCATAAATAGCTATATCTAAATGTAACTGATAACATGGGTGACTGTATCTGATAGTCCTAAATCTGATGGAACTATCTGAGTTCCTTACTGTATCTGAGTCGACTGTATCTAATAGTCTTGAATCTGAAGAACTATCTGAGTTCTTTTACTGTGACTTGTACTGAAATTGTGAGAGGTAGTATTTAATCGACATGCCCATGATACACCATTATGGCTGAGTTAGGGTCCAATTAGTAACCCCAATTGGAAGGGTATCAATAACGCACCACTGGTAAGGATAAGTTGTGGGTGACCCTTATCTGATAATATCCCTAAAAGAGAATGGTGGGGACCTTATCTGACAGTGCTTATCCACCTCATTAGAGAGTGTTGATGTCTCTACCTATGCTGGCTATATAGTTTTGGAACGCAAGGATGACTTCTAAGGATCACACCCTCATCTGATAGTATGTGTCCCCATCCTTGGGTTCACTAGGTGCTAATTCCTACTCCCATCTGAATGGACACTGAACATGATTTACTGAACTGAACATGAACTGAGTTACTAAGTTCCATTTACTGACAAAATAATATTGATATCTAACAACTGACTGAGTTATGAGATCATGGAGATTTTTCCTAAGTCATAAGACTATCTGAAGTCTAAGAATTCATAGCTTAACTGAGAGTATCGTGAAAACATGACATGGCTCTAGGTACATAGCTAATATTTCGGGTACAAGTACCACCAGGACTCGATGGAAGGAAACTGACAAAGTATGACTTACTTGAATACATAATAATTATCATAATACATTTACTGAAGCATTTCATCAAACATGTGATAGGCATAAGCTTGTACGTACATGGGGATTTCATGATATCATGCTAATTAGACACTTTCCCTTCATCTAGGAATTCAACCAAACACATAATAGGCATAGAATGTGTAAACAACATCATACAACAATTAACTGTCGTGATTCAATTCCAATTCAATCATTCAAGGGTTTAGTCCTAGGGTTTCATGAATCTATACCGTTACAAATCAACCCATATTGAATTTAACACTTATTCATGGATTACAATTCAATTACTCATTATCAATATGAACAAAAGCAGCCCAATCATGAAATTCATAATTCGTGATTTCATGAAGATTGATGGTGAAACCTTCTTGAATTTGAATCTCCAATAGAAACCCTAGCTTGTTCTTGAGAAAAACATGATAGAAAATAGTATATTTTGGCTGAATAATAGCTAAATCGCGTGTTATTGGGTTTAAATAGGGGTAGAAAATTGACCCTTTTAACCCTAGACACATTATTTAATTTTAGTAAAATTTTCCCAAATTGGGCCCCTGGCGTGACACGGCGTTATCGTGTCGTGTCATTGGAAATTGACAATTGAAAAATTGAGGTATGGCACGATGCGGAGCCATCGCATTGCCCCTTCCTTCGTGACCTGATACTTTGGCACAACGCGGAGGAAATCGCGTTGAGACACTGGAAAAAGGACAATTCTAAATTTGAGTGCTAGCGCGACGTGCCATAATCACGGACACCTACTGAAAATTGCCAAATGCCATTTCCTCTTGTGGCTAATATGGAGCTGTTTTAGGATAGAAACTTGAAATAGTCATAACTTCTTACCTGTTTATCGGATTTAAGTGAATCATATATTGATGGAAAGCTTATTGAATTTTTCACATGACAAAAAGTGAAAATCTTGATTATTCCTCATGGAATAATTATCCTTTACTTTAGAAGCTAATACTAGGTATTCTTGGGATGAAATTTGCTAGAAATCATCGGGGTATTACATGTATGAAATTTGAATTGTAAACAATATATAAAGAGCTTCCAGGATTGAGATTTACTACACATTCATGCATAACCATACTTTTTAGTCGGTGTTGGTGTTTATCGTGATTTTTGATATACGAATTGATATTATAACTTGGGAATGATCATCTTCTAAGTCCTATCCAAATTAATCTCGTAACTACATCATTGAGCGGGGATGTGATTCTTTATTTTTGATGCATTAAGCTATCTTTTCGTTCATTAACTAAGGGCATTTAGGTATATCTCTATCCAAATCCTTTAACAATCAGATTCTAATGATTAAAGACATGATACACACTCCTTACATTGTTCATTACATCCCTCAAATCCTATGGTCAATTCGTTTTGGGATTTAGATTTATCCTAAAGTTCATGACGCTTTAGAATAGTAAAACAAGAATTTAAGAACAATCACATACTTGATAAATGTATAAACAAACAATCAAACTATAATTACACACTCATGATTGTACCCTCAATTCTAGAATGAAGGTGTTTATCCACTCATAGTCTTACAAATAATTCCCATAGCTGAGTTCATAAAGTAAACTACAAGAAAGTAAAGTTAAAGAATAACGTAACCGAGTTTGAGCCCCTTGATTACCTTGTCTCCTTTTCAATTCATATGTTGATACAAAAATGTGATGAAATTGTTACTAAGTTTTATATAGTATTTTGGGTCTTCCATGGGTATCCCAACACGAAATATATGCATTAAACATTGCCCCTCATTTAAAAGGCTTAAAATTAATTTTTGGACACCTCGGGAGTTACCTCTCATCGTGAGGCCTAAGGCTTATCTTTGGGGGTACGGTGCCCACCCAAGGCAAGGATGAGGGGGTTTCCTTAGGGGTTGAGGTACACACTCTATAGGCTACCTTGGGGAGGGGGGGGGGGGGGGGGTAAGGCACGAGGCACTTCCAAATAGGTGCGATTTTTCTTCCATTTGGCTCCTATCTCATCATGCGTTTGATCCTTGTTTCCCCACTTCCTAGGACTTATTTTTAGGCTTCAATAGCTTCCAAAATACCTCCATGATATCCTACAATATCAAATAACAATAATTAGTTCATACAACACAATAGAGTTCATCGAAGTACACTAGAACCAAGCATAAATCAAGTTAGCACCAGTAGTTTTCTCGTCTAAAATTCTTAACTTGTTTCAATGCACCATAAACACTTTAAACATGTAAATTAACACATAAATACACAATTATACCCTTAATACCTCATTAAGCACATCAATAATTATACATGTGACTCGATTGGTGAAAGAGTATCTCTCCCCCCAAAAAACATTTTTTTTTAGCGATGCATAAAGAAAATATTTTGTTGCGAATGAACAAGATATTGAGGAATTGTCCATACGTAAAATCAGAATTATTGATACGGCCTTTTCCACAGAAAAGGGGAATCTTGTGCTCCAATAAAAGCAGAAGCTCAAAACAAAGCTAAACACGCCTAGATAATGACGCTTAGGAGTATAAATACACCTTAGATCACCACCCCACACTTAAAGCCTTGTTCATCTTCGAATAACTCTTTTACACTCGAGCTATGACTACAATAACTACATGAATAACAAGTTCCACATTAAGCATGTCATCTTACAATTGAAAACTCATGAACACTACAAAACTTCCTAACCTCAAGAATTGACTCTACCAAGTTGGAAAACTCATGCATATTACTCAATCATGAGATCATAAAAAATCACCTGAACATCATCAAACATGTACCCTTACCCCAAGAGAGTTACCCACATTCACTCACAGATATGTAATTCATTACAAGAATGGGTGTAAGAATCAAATTTCGCTCACTCTCACAAGGAATTCACATGTCACATAAGTTGAACCATAAACTTTCCCATAGTGTAGTACTCCACTAATATTAGAATATCAAGTAGGATTTCAAGGGTTATAATATAGTCTAGGAGATGGGTAGGAACTATTTTGGCCAATAATAGTGGCTATCTTCCGTAAGTTCTTTAATACATCACACTTTACATTAGACTTCTCCCTGACCAACCACTTTTATTTTCCTACCTCTTTTTTGTTTTGTCCTATCTCTTTAAGCTAGTTCATACATCTTAAAGAGGGAGTATTTTATTCAACACATGATTTACTTTTGATTAATTTTCTTTTCATTGCATCAGTCCTAACCAAAACACATAAACATTTTAAACATATCAATAGCTATTTTATTAGGGCTTCACTTTAATTTTTTCTTTTTTCACTTTTACATTCCTTAACATCTCAATATTTCAACTAAAGAGCTTAGGAGTTTTGATCAAATTAAGGTAAATTAAAAGAAAGGAATAAGCTATATACGAGGTTACCAAAAAATAGGATAAAGGCTCAATGGGGCTAACTAAGGTCATACAATAAGAATAGATAAAGAAGGTATAAAATATGCTGATCAAAGAAATGTCTATATCATTTCCTAAACTCAACGTTCTTTATTTTTCTTTGGACACAAACCAAGCAAGTTTTATACATCAATATGCAACAAGAAATATAACAACAACCTTACTCATACATGGCACATGCCCAAATAAAGCAGAATCTCTATAGACTCTCAATCAAGCAATAGCAAGAATTTAAAATTAAGCTAATATCACACAAGAGTTATATAAATGATCCTAGGTGTCTCAAAATAGTTATTACACTCAATCAACATGCTTTCATATTCAAAACCAACTTGCATTGTGTAATCATACATAACACCTAGCAAGAACATCTTATTTATTCCTAAGAAATTTTTTTAAAAAATTTCTCCTAAAAATAAAAAAGGATACTGGGTTCAAAGGGCGCCCCTCAAAAAAAAGAAAAACAAAGAGGTGGGTGAAGTGTGCTTCTATTAACAGATACCAACAAAAACTTAAAATAAAAATCTTTTTTGTTTAAATTTGTGCAAAAATAAGAAAATAACTAAAAATAAAAATCCTATAGCAATACTTCACCCTAACCAACCGAAAGATTCTCCAGCCCACACTTAAAATAAAATTATCCCCAAAATATAAATTAAAAGTAAGGATAATACTCCCTGAGGCCTCTAGTCCTAGCTAGTTGCATCATGATCATTAAAGAGGTCTGAAGGACCCCATACTAAGTCTTTACCATTCTCCTTATCTAGGTCTCCAGTATTCAGACTCCCTTCAATCTATGACTCATAACCAAAACCAAGATAAAGGTGATATAAAAGAAAAAGTAGAAAAAAAATATAAAAATAACTACCTTAACTTAGGTTGCCTCCCTAGCAGTGTCTGATTTATTGTCGCGGCATGACTCACATCACAACTATTAACTGCAGTTTCTTATTCTCTTCCTCCTACTCGGAGCCCATCTTTTTATTCTTTCTAACCTCTTTTATGCTTACTGTTAAGGTATGCAGCTTTTTCCACACTTACCTTTTTAGGATTCTCTTCATGTTTCTCAATCTCAGAGTTAATTATTAATTTGGGAAACTCTATGAGAATGTTCGAAGAGGTCATTAGATGCTTACACCCCTCTACCCCATACTCATCCACTTCCAAAGCTGTGACCATACACAAATATTTATAGTGTGAGGGTGTATTGAGTGCTTTGTACACTCTGAAGGCCATCTCTTCATCATTCATTCTCATTTTTAGAGTACACTCTCTAACATCTATCACTGCGACTCTAATAATCAAGAATAGAGTTTCTAGTGTGATTGACACCCTGTCATCTACATCAGAATCAAGAACAATAAATTCAGCGAGAATAATGAACTTACCAACCTTGATGAGAATATCCTCTATCATTGAACCAATCTTGTTCTATCTGCCATTTGGAGCACAACTGAGCAAGACCTCAGTTTTCTCAAACTAAGAGTATTAAACACTAAGAGGGGAATTCATTATGCTCAATCTCAAATCACTCAAAGCATGGACAAGATCACTTTTACTAATATGTGTTGGGAGGGTAAAATTCCCAGGGTCCTTGATCTTTTTGGGCATCTTGCTCATCACCACTGAAATGCACTCCCCAGTAAGTGATACCATATCAATATTATCTAACTTTGTTTTATTTGTCATACATCCTTTAAGTACTTAGAATACTTAGGCATTTCCTGCAAAACATCTAAAAAAAAAAGTTAATGTAAAGTTCTTTGAACATGTCAAAGAACTTCTTAAAGCATACATCCTCTTTAGACTTTTTAAGCCTCCAAAGGAACAGTGGTGGAGGTCTCTCTGGTGTATGCTCAACTATCTTTGCTTTTGGGTACTCAGACTTTCCTAAATTTTTAGCTTCTTTAGCTGCCACTTGCTTCTCATCAGCTTGCTTTGGGACCAACTCTGCCTGTGCCTTGTGATCTTTCTTTGGAGGTCTTTCAATGAGGTTTCTACCACTTCTCAAGGTGATTTCCATCACTTAATTTAGATTTTCTATATCACTAAGCAAACCCCCTTGAGATCTTATATTTTGTTCTTGGGTTATCTGCCCCAATCATGTCTCCAAATTATTTTGAGCCAGTTTCTGATTATTGATATTCATAGTTATTTATTCTCGGTTGTCCATGATCTTTTCTAATACCTCTTCAATGTTATTGGCCTGGGTATTATTCTGAATGCTTTGCTCCTACTGAAATTACTAAGTTTGAGCCAGATTATTATCCCATGAGTAATTGGGTTGACTATGCAGTTATGGTTGTAGGCATTACCATGGTTTTTATTTCCTTTTTGTGCGTTGCCTACAAAATTAACTGACTCTAAATTTTCTCCACATAAGTCTGTAGAGTGACATTACTCCCACAAATTTCACACGATGTTTGAGCCTACTAAATTGCATTAACTTGGGCCTGAGATTGATTTATACTCAACTTGCTAAACTGTGTCATCATTTAATTCTGAAAGGAGGCCAAATGAGGGGCCAAGCTGTTACACTATCCACCTTAATCATACTGCGAGCTTTTTTATCATAATTGTGGAGATATCACCATGCCATTTGGGATTATCTTATGCAATTCTGTTCAATAGATTACATAGCTTGTCATAAGTTTTCTCCAAAGCTTGGCCACCTGCAGCTTAATCTTGAAAATTTTTTATGTTACGGTGAAGAGATTCAACAAAAGTATAAGCTAATACCTCATTGGTATGTTGGTGATATGGATGATCTCTAATCAAAGACTTGAATCTCTTTTATTCATGATAGAGATTCTTGTTTGGATTTTGCTTGAAACTCAGGATCTCACTCCCGAACCTTAAAATTTTACCAGACAAAGAGAATCAAATAAGGAACTTCTTTATCAAGTCATCCTAAGTTGTGATAGAGTTTGAAGGTTCTATCTTCAGCCATTTCTTTGCTTCCCCAATTATGAGAAGAGAAAAAGAGTGAGCCTCATGTAATAGGTGGAGACTCCATTGGACATGAACGTGCCACTGATCTTTAATAAATTCTATATGTGGACTTGTGGATCCTTCTGTGATAAGCCTGTGAACTACCCACTACTGTTCAATAATTGCACCATGCTATGTTTCATCTTAAATCTACCTCCGAACTCCAATCTGTGGATACTGGAGGTGATAATAGCTGTGAGTGGGATTGCCACTTTATGCACTGTCCTGTGGGGTGGTTGTTCCTCAACTATGACTAGAGGAATGGTTTCTCCTTGTTGAACTTGTGGGATGGGGAAGAGAAGTGTTGCTTCTCTCCTTAATTGATGCAAATGTAGCGCAGGTTTGGGATATGGTTCAAGAAAATCTCTTTCTCTTGACAACTTACTTGAGATTCAGACCTGTACTTTCAAGTTCAATAGCTAAAACCAATTCATCGGCACTTATTAGACAAAATAACAAAACTAAAAATCAGATGATTGCTATTGAGTCCTACCCCAATATAAGTATATGTGATCGTACAAGTACTATAGTGGCCCTTTCGAGCCGAATATCAATCCTACATGAACTTAGAATTTAGCAAGCAATCTAGTTCTCAGCTTACTATTGAGATTAAATAAGTATGGGTGTTAATTAGGTGTTTGAGTTTTTCAATTATAACTAACACAAATTAACAATGGTATGAAATTTGGATTGGAAACAATATATAAAAAGAGCTTGTAGGGTTGAAACTTACTATACATTCATGCATAACCATAGTTTCTAGCCGGTGTTGGTGTTTATTATGATCGTTGATATACAGGGCTGGTATTATAACTTAGGAATGGTCATCTCTAAGTCATCTACACAGATTAATCTTACAACTACATCGTTGAGCGGGGATGAGAGTCTTTATTTTGGATCTATTAAGCTATCTTTCCGTTTCATTAACCAAATGGACTGTTTTGGTATATCTCTATCCTAAACACAAATCATACTTTAATAGTTAGTTTCTAATGATTAATGACATAACCCATACTTCTTATATTCTTCATTCCATCCCTCAACTTCTATGGTCAATTCGTTTTAGGATTTATATTTATCCTAAAGTTCATGACACTTTAGAATAGTAAAAGAAGAATGTAAGAACAATCACATGCTTGATAAACATATAAACAAACAATCAAACCATAATTACACACTCATGTTTATAACTCAACCCAAGAATGAGGGTGTTTAACCACTCATAGTCCTACAAAGAATCACCATAGATGAGTTCACAGATTAAAATTACAAGAAAGTAAAAATAACAAAAAACACTAGTTTGAGCCACTTAATTGCCTTGTCTTCTTTCCAATTCGTGTATTAATCCAAAGATGTAATGAAATTGTTACTAAATTCTCCTTTTATAGTTTTTAGGTCGTCCATGGGTATCCCAACATGATGTATATGTATTGACAACATTTCCCCTCACTTAAAAGGATTAAAATCAACTTTTGGATGCCCCAAGAGTTGCATCTCATCACAAGGCTTAAGGCCTGTCTTTGGGGGTGAGGTGCCCACCCAAGGCAAGGATAAGGAAGTGAGGAGTCTCTTATATGGGTTGTGGCACACACCCCATATCCTGACTCGGGGTGTGTGGCATGAGCTACTCCTAAATAGGTGTGATTTCTCTTCCGTTTGACTCCTATCTCGTCGTGCATTTGATCCTTGTTTCCCCACTTTTTAAGACTTGTTTATAGGCTTAAAGACACCTCTAATTGTCTCCTACAATCAAATGACAAACATTAGTTCTTACAATGCAATAAACTTCATCAAAGTACACTAAAACCAAGTATAGCTCAAGTTAGCACCACTAGTTTTCTCGTCTAAACTCTATTTGATCACTTTGACTCTTAACTTGTTTTAAATGCACCATAAACACTCTAAACATGTAAGTTAGCATATAAATACAAAATTTCACCCTTAATACCTCATTCATCACATCAATAAGTCCTTGAAACTATAACGCCCTGAAATCTAGTTCCCGGGATGCCATACGGTGCTCTAAACTACAAGTAGTCCAGAGCTAACCCTGGATGCCTTCTAACATATTTGAATCTCATCATATGGAAATATAAGTATAAAATCATGATAAAATATGGAAAACTATCTGAATATATCTGAAAGTACTAATCTCATCAATCCGGTTAAACAAATACTGAAAAGTCTGAATAAGACAACTGAGATCTAAGACTGAATCTGGTAGTCCGACAAACCTCTATAGTTGAGTCTAGAGAGTCACTGGGACAAACACCAGCTGACTCAAACTGGCTGAAACAAATAAAGAAATATCTACTAGTAAACTGAAACATGAATAGCTAAGTCCTCGAACTATGAGGACTCACCAATTGCAAGGATGTAGATGAGATGCTCGAAAATCACTATCGCTACTGAGACTCAGCACCTGAACCTAAATGTAAATGACACTCATAGGCTTGAGTAAATCTAAAAGCTGAAGATCATAATCAAGAATAGTAAAACATATAGTAAAAATCTTGTGAGCCATAACACTTAGTTCTAAAATCTGCATTCTGTTCTTTATTCTTAAATCATATCTGAAAACTTATTTTGCAAGGGGATTCTTTCAAAATTTTAGGGAATATACATTATTAAATATTAGACTGTAGGGAGAATACTTTTAAAGCTATTCTGAAAATCTTTACTGTTAGGTTTTTAAACTTTAGGGAAAATACTTTATCTGAAAAGCTATATATCTTTTACTAGCAGGAAGGTTCTCTTAACCGACATAAATCTGTGAGCTACATGGAGTATGACGTCTTGAACTCCTAAGAAGGAAACTTCACATTGGGCAGAGGTGTCATACTCTTGTCATGGAGTATAACCTAATCCAGGTAATCGATCATAAGCTATATCTGTCATCCATATAAATGGGAATAATCTGAGTCTGTACCTACGTTGGCTACGTAGTTCTGTAGAAGATAGGGCATGCTAATCCCACACTTCCCGCTCGGTGCTAAATACTACTCCCTTTAAGATCTGTATGCTCAAAACCATTAGAAATCCACTTCTGAAGACTAGCATAAGGATTTATATGAAAAACCGTTTATGCACTGACTTTAGTAAGTCTGTAAGCAAAACTATTTTGAGTTTCTGTAAACTGTAAAATCTTTAGTGGATTCCAAAGCTTAACCAATGATCAAAAGATCAAAGATTTTTCTGAAAATTGAGGATAATCTGCTCATAAGATGCTTAAAGCATCATCTTTCTTGACACAATAATATTCAATCTTAGGGTAGTAACCCATGTATCAATCTCATGTTAAAGCATCATAATATTCACGCTAGGTAATGTAAATATTGATAGAACAACTCAAAATCTGGAAATTTTAGCAATATGCATGGAAATATAAGCAAAATCATGGAATTCAACTTCTAAATCATTGAAAAAATCATAAGCTAGTGATTAACAATAATGGGTATAAACCCTAACTTGATCTCATGGAAAATCATATAAATTGCAGTAAATTTGTTATTAAAGTAATGTTTTGGGCACAAAAATGAAAGAATTATCCTTGTTCAAACCCCACATACCTTAAAATGACGATCTTTGATGAAAACTGGGATCTTGGATTCCTATTGATGCTTAGGGGATGAATTCTTAGTGCCCTTGTAGTGGAAAATCTCAATCTTAAATTATCTTGGAGAATTAATGGAGGAATCTTGGATTTCTTGGGGAGGAAGTTGATTAACTAGGGTTTTGCTTTGAGAGGGAATGATGAATAAAGCTTAATGTGCTTTGAAATATGCTTAATCTATTATTTTTGGACGGATTGGGGGTTGGGAGAATGACTAAAATGCCCTCTTTAAACTCCCAAACAAAATTGAAAAATGTAATATTTTGTGAACTGGGTGGCCACCGCAATGCGCCACTATCGGGGTGGCTCACTGGAAATTGGAAGAATGGGAAATGGTCTTTCTCCGCGATGCGCCACAATCACGGAGCCCTTATATTTGTCATTTTGACCACTGACGCGATGCACCAGTATTGCGAGGTCTCACTGGAAATTGCCAAATGGGAATTGGGCCTCTCTGCGATGCACCAACATTGTGGGGCCTCACTGAAAATTGACAATTGTGATATTACGCTTCTCCGCGATGCGCTAAGGACCCAAATGCCGGTGTTTTTATGACTGGAACTTAAAGTAGCCATAGTTTCTTACCCGGTTATCGAATTTAGGAGAATCTTATATCGTTGGAAAGCTAATTCAATTTTCTACGTCATGGAAAGCATAAATCTAAAGAATTCCATATAAAATAAATAATATTCATCTTGGAAGCTATCCCTTAATATTTTAAGGATGAGTTCTAGCTTGAAAAGGTACGAGGTATTACAATATCTCCCCCTTGGAAACATTCGTCCTCGAATGTGGCTAGTTATGATGAAATTTCTAAGGAATCTGAGAATATAAGATAGCATGCACAACTGAAGTGAAGCGAATAACTAAATCTAGATCATTCTGAGCTTCTGAGTAACTCTATGAGTGCATGAACTTACATGAGGACAACTCTATTGCTGAATATATGATTAGAAAAGAACTAAATCAAGGAAGAGTATTACCTTTGGCTAAATTTGAGTTTGCAGAGAATAGGTGAGGGTACTTGGCTTGTATGTCTGCTTCTGCTTCCCAAGTAGCACCCTCAACGGACTGATTCCACCAAAGAAGTTTGACCAAGGGAACTTCTTTGTTCCTTAGTCTACGGATCTACTGATCTAAAATCTTAATTGGAATCTCTTCATATGAAAGGCTATTATGAATTTCTAAGCTTTCTAATGGAACTACAACGGTGGAGTCACTAAAGACGTGAAATACAGGATGAACTGATGACAAGTCTGCGGGCAACTCAAGCTCATAAGCTACTTTCCCAACACGACTCAAAATTCTGAAAGGGCCAACATACCGGGGAATAAGTTTCCTTTTCTTGCCAAATCTCCTCACCCCTTTCATGGATGAAATCTTCAAATACACTAAATTACCAACTTCAAACTCTCCTTCTTCTCACATCTATATAGGATTTTTTTATGACTCTGGCTATTTTTAATCTCTCTCTAATCAGCTTAACTTTCTCCATAGCTTCAAAAACTAAATACGGCCCAAGCAAAGCAGCCTCTCCCACTTCAAACCAACCTATGGGTGATCTACATCTCCTCCCATAAAGAGATTCAAAAGGATCCATATAAATGCTAGTATGATAGCTATTATTATAAGCAGATTCAATCAATGGCAAATGCTCATCCCAACTTCCCTTAAAATAAAGAGCACATTCCCTCAACATATCTTTTAAAGTCTGAATGGTCCTCTCTGTCTAACCATCTGTTTGCGGATGAAAAGATAAACTAAGATGGATCTGTGTATCAAGACTCCTCTGAGAGGCTTTCCAAAACTGGGAAGTAAAATAAGTACCCCTATTCGAGATGGTAGACAAAGGAACTTCATACAATCTGACTAGCTCTCATATATACAACTTAGCATAATCCTCAGTTGTATAAGATGTGTAAACTGGCAAGAAATGCATTGACTTAGTCAATCTGTCTATAGTAACCTAAATTGAATCATGATGATGACTCGATTAGGGTAAACCAATCACAAAATCCATATTCACCTCTTCACACTTCTAAGTGGGGATACCAAACTCATGCAATATACCACCAAGTCTTTGGTGCTATACCTTAACCTGTTTACAAGTTGTATACTTTGCTACAAACTCTGCTATATCTTTCTTCATACCACTCCACCAATAGATTTCCCAAAAATTGTGGTATATCTTGGTAGCACTGGGATGAATAGAATAACTCGCGCCATGAGCTTCAGCCATAATTATCTGCCTCAAACCATCAACACAAGGCACATACAATCTACTTTGGTGTCTCAACATACCATCTGCCCCTTGGGAGAAAACATCTACCTTTTGGTCTTTGACTGACTCCTTTAGTTTGACCAAACTAGAATCCATATCTTGCTTTTCCTTCACTTCTGAAACTAGGGAAGATTTGGAACTGCTCTGAACCCAAACATTCCCTTTAACTGAATTAACCAACCTAACACCCAATATAGCTAAACGATGAACTTCTCAAGATAATTCTTTCTTACCATTCTCCACATGAGCGACACTGCCTATAGATAATCTGCTAAGGGCATCTGCCACTATATTGCCCTTGCTCGAATGGTACAACACACTCATATCATAGTCTTTTAGCAACTCTAACCACCTTCTCTGATGAAGATTCAACTCTCTCTGAGTAAACACATACTGGAAGCTTCTGTGGTGTGTGAATACATCAACATGAACACCATACAGATAGGTCTCCAAATTTGTAAAGTAAAAACCACAACAGCTAATCCCAGATCATAAGTTGGGTAATTCTTTTCATGAGGCTTTAACTGTCTAGAGGCATAGGCTATGACCTTACCTCTCTATATCAACACATAACCCAAACCAACTCTAGAGGCATCATAATACACCACAAAACCATCGGTACCATTAGGTAATGCTAACACTGGGGCTAAAGTGAGTCGAGTCTTCAACTCTTGAAAACTCTTCTCGTAGGAATCTGGCAATAGGAACTAACTTTCTTTTGGTTAAATCTAGACATAGGTGATGCAATAGATAAGAAACCTTCAAAAAAATAGTGGAAATAGACAGCTAGACCCAAAAAACTCCTAATATCTAATGGAGATATAGGTCTAGTCCAATTTCTTATGGCTTCTGTCTTTTGGGGATCAATTCTAATGCCATCGGCGGAAACAACATGACCAAGAAAGGCTTTTGATCTTAGCCAAAACTCATACTTGCTAAATTTGGCGAATAATTGGTGATCTCTAAGAGATAATTGGTGATCTCTAAGAGTTTGCAAGACAATTCTAAGATGTCTGCATGGTCATCCTCACTACGAGAGTATACGAGGATATCATCTATGAACACTATGACAAATATATCTAGATACTGCTTGAAAACTCGATTAATGAGGTCCATGAAAGCTACTGGAGCATTGGTTAGCCCGAAATACATGACTAGAAACTCAAAATGACCATAGCGGGTTCTAAAGGCAGTCTTCAGAATATCACATTCCCTAACTTTAAGCTGATGATAGCCGGATCTAAGGTCTATCTTTGAGAAATAACTTGCACCTTGTAATTGATCAAACAGGTCGTCAATTCTAGGAAGAGGATATTTGTTCTTGACTATGACCTTATTTAGCTGATGATAGTCAATGCACATACGTAAAGAACCATCCTTCTTTCGCACGAATAATACGAGAGCACCCCATGGAGAAACACTAAGCCTTATGAAAACTTTATCTAAAATATCTTCGAGTTGCACCTTTAACTCCTTCAGCTCAGTGGGAGACATACGATATAGAGAAATAAAAATAGGCTGAGTATCTGGGAGAAGGTCAATACCGAATTCTATTTCTCTAGTAGGAGGTACCACTAGGAGATCTTTTGGAAAGACATCTGGAAATTCATTTACTACATTGACTGACTGAATTGTTAGGGTCTCAGACTTAGTGTCTTTAACTCAAACTTGGTGATAAATACAACCGTTGGATATCAACTTTTCAGCCTTAATATTAGATATGAAATGACTCTTGGGAGACACTAAATTATCGGACCACTCAAAGGTTGGATCATCTAGAAACTGAAACTTAACCACTCGGGTCCGAAAATCTATAAAAGCATAACAGGAATAGAGCCAATCCATACCAAGGATAAGATCAAAATCAACCATATCAAACTCTATCAAGTCTTCTAACATGACTTTATGAAGGACAGTGATAGGATACTTTTTTATAGATTTTCTTAGCAATAACTGACTCACCTACTGGGGTAGAAACAAAGAAAGCCTCGGGAATATTTTTAGAATTTATCTCAAAATTCACAGCAACTAACGGGGTCGTATAAGAAAAACTTAACCCAGGGTCTAACAACACATAAACATCAAAATAGAAGACACGAAACATACCAGTAACAATATCTTAGGAATTTTTCTGCTCCTGGCATGAGGGTAAAGCATAAAATCGATTCTGGTGCTGACCGCCAACAGTACTGGATGATACACCCTGAGGAGGAGCTGAGCGACCTAGAGGAGCTGGTGCACTGTTAGCTTGAGTCTGAGGATGAACATCCTTATTTTCCTGTCTAGTATGCGGGTACTCTTTGATTCCATGACCTGGATGGACACACCCATAATTACCTCTCCATCCCACTAGATACTCACTAGGATAATTCTTGCCACACCTAGCATACTAAGGATAACTGGGCCTACCACTCACACTATTCTAAGATCTGTACATAGAAGACTTACTCCACTGTTTTTGCTTGTGTATGGGTGCAGGAGCACTGGATGAAGAAGGTACAGGCATAGATGAATGATTTTGAAACTGTGAATGATTTCCTCTCAGGACCTATTCTAACCATAATCAAACTACCCTGTTCTAGCTCTCTTATTTACTCTCTCTTTCCTTCATCTTTTCTACCTCAATCTGCTGAGCGTGTATCATCAATCTAGAAAGATACATGTCTCTATTAAGTATAGTAGTCCTACACTCCTTAACCACCAATCAAGACACACTGATTATAAACTTACTCATGCTTGACCTAGGGTCAGCCATCCGATCAGGGGCATATTTAGACAACTGGTTGAACTTGAGGCAATACTCCTTCACTGTCATGGAGCCCGACCTCAGGTTCATGAACTCTTCTATCTTAGTTTCCCTCATCTCAAGTGGGAAAAATTTGTATAGGAACGCATCCTGAAATATCTACCAAGTCATAGGCTGCATTTTCCCCTCTACTCTTTTTCCACATCACCACCCAGTCATAGGCAACTTTCTTTAGCCTATAGAATACTAATTCTACACTTTCTTCTTCAGAAACATGCATAATTCGAGTGATCTTCCTCACTTCATCAAGATATACCTGTGGGTCCTCACCGGCCTTTGACCAAAAGAATTTTGGTGAATTCATTCTCATAAAGTCTCAACTTCTGGCTGTAGCTAAATTCCCATCCTGCTGAGGTGGGACTGCAGCGTGACAATTACCTTAAATATTAGTAGTCACAGCTTGGGCTAGCTCCTAAAAAGCTGCTTGAAACTCTGTGGGCTGAGGTGACTCGTTATATTTTTGTGGGCATTAGCTCGACGAGAAGGTATTTTCTGTCATAAAAGAGCATGATTTAATAGAAAATAAAGATAGCTATAAGCACGATGGATTATGAAAGAAAGAGAAGATTTTCCTAAAATGCTCCATAGCCTCTTACTCATAGATGTGGTGCACTTCATACCAATTATCAAGACTCTATATAATGTAGCTTATCTGAATCCCTAGGACTCTCTAAACCTTAGGCTCTAATACCAAGTTTGTAATGCCTTGAAATCTAGTTCCTGAGATGCCACACGGTGCTAAAAACTATAAGTAGTCTAGAGCTAACCTTGGCTGACTTCTAACATATCTGAACCTTATTATTGGGAAATATAATTAAAAAATCATGATAAAATGTGGAAAACTATCTGAATATATCTGAAAGTACTAAGCTCATCAATCTGATTAAACAAATACTGAAAAGTCTGAATAAGACAACTGAGATCTAAGATTAAATCTAAGCCTTTACTAGCTGAGTCTTGAGAGTCACTGGGACAGGCCCCAACTGACTCAAACTAGCTGAAATAAATAATGGAGCATCTACTAGTAAATTGAAACATGAATAGCTAAGTCCTCAAATTATGAGGACTCACCAACTGCAGGGATGTAGATGAGATGCTTGAAAATCACTATCGCTGCTGATACTGAGTACCTGAACCTACATTATGAGACAATGTAGCACATATACATATATGTGGATTAGTACTTTGAGGATGTACTGAGTATATGAGGGTGTATGCAATAAGTAAAGAATATCATCACAGTATATGAAATCAAGCATGCTAAATGTCAATGACTCACGTAGGCTTGAGTAAATCTAAAAGCTGAAGATCATAATCAAGAATAGTAAAACATATCGTAAAAATCTTGTGATCCATAACACTTAGTTCTAAAATCTGTATTCTGTTCTTTATTCTTAAATCATATCTGAAAATTTATTCTGCAAGGGGATTCTTTTAAAGCTTTAGGGAATATATATTCTTAATTGTTAGTCTGTAGGGAGGATAATTTTAAAGCTATTCTGAAAATTTTTACTATTAGGCTTTTAAACTTTAGGGAAAATACTTTATCTGAAAAGCTGTATATCTTTTACTAGAAGGGAGGTTCTCTTAATCGACATAAACCTGTGAGCTACATGGATTCTAACGTCTTAACCTCCTAAGGAAGAAACCTCAAGTTAGGGAGAGGTGTCATACTCTTGCCATGAAGTATAACCTAATCCAGGTAATCGATCATAAGCTATATCTGTCATCCATATAAATAGGAATAATCTGAGTCTGTACCTACGTTGGCTACGTAGTTCTGTAGAAGATAGGGGACACTAATCTCACACTTCCCGCTCGGTGCTAAATACTTCTCTCTTTAAGATCTGTATGCTCAAAAACATTGGAAATCCACTTCTTAAAACTAGCATAAGGATTTATATGAAAAAGCATTTATGCACTGACTTTAGTAAGTCTATAAATGAAACTATTCTGAGTTTTGTAAATTGTAAAATCTGTAGTGGATTCCAAAGCTATACCAATGATCAAAAGATCAAAGCTTTTTCTGAAAATTGAGGATAATCTGCTCATAAGATGCTTAAATCATCATCTTTCTTGAAACAATAATATTCAATCTTAGGGTAGTAACTCATGTATCAATCTCATGTTAAAGAATCATAATATTCATGCTAGGTAATGTAAATATTGATAGAACAACTCAAAATCTGGAAATTTCAGCAATATGCATGAAAATATGAACAAAATCATGGAATTCACAACTTCTAAATCATTGAAAATATCATAAGTTTGTGGTTAACAATAATGGGTATAAACCCTAACTTGAATTTCATGGAAAATTTTATAAATTGTAGTAAATTTGTAATTAAAGTAAAGTTTTGGACACAAGGATGAAAGAATTATCCTTGTTCAAACCCCACATACCTTAAAATGATGATCTTTGATGAAAACTGGGATCTTGGATTCCTATTGATGCTTAGGGGATGAATTCTTAGTGGCCTTGTATTGGGAAATCTCAATCTTGAATTATCTTGGAGAATTTATGAAGGAATCTTGAATTTCTTGGGGAGGAAGTTAATGAACTAGGGTTTTGCTTTGAGAGGGAATGATGAATAAAGCATAATGTGCTCTAAAATATGCTTAATCTTCTGTTTTTGGACGGATTGAGGGTTGAGAGAATGACCAAAATGCCCTCTTTAAACTCCCAAACAAAATTGAAAAATGTAATATTTTGCGAACTGGGTGGCCACCGCAATGCGCCACTATCGGGGTGGCTCACTGGAAATTGGAAGAATGGGAAATGGTCTTTCTCCACGATGCGCCACAATCGCGGAGCCCTTATATTTGTTAGTTTGACCACTGGCGCGACGCGCCAGTATCGTGAGGTCTCATTAGAAATTGCCAAATGGGAAATTGGGCCTCTCTGTGACATGCCAAGATTGTGGGGCCTCACTAGAAATTGAAAATTGCGATATTACGCTTCTCCACGATGTGCTAAGGACCCAAATGACGGTGTTTTTACAACTGAATCTCAAAATAGCCATAAATTCTTACCCAGTTATCGGACTTAGGCAAATCTTATATCGTTGGAAAGCTAATTCAATTTTCTACTTCATGGAAAGTCCAAATCTAAAGAATTCTATCCAAAATAAATAATATTTATCTTAGAAGACATCTCTTAACATTCTAGGGATGAATTCTAGCTTGAAAAGGTACGAGGTATTACTGAAACTAAGCTAAATGCACATAGATAATGAGACTTAGAAATATAAATACATATAAGATCATCAACCTACTTAACTATCCAACTTAACATCCCATTTAATACCTGTACCCGATCCATCTTTAAAAAAATGACATATTTTCACTTAAACTCTCCCCAAAAATAATACAGACTAGGGATTTTGAGGAAAAAGAAAACCCTTAATACATCGGTTAAACTCTCCCATATTATTTGACATGATAAAGGTAGGTCGAGTTTCAACTCGTGTACTAATGACTTTCTTTTCTATCAAAATCCCTAGTCTGCATCAATTTTTTTCAAGAGAGTTTAAGTGAAATAAAGAGTGGATCTTTACACTTTAATTATGAAGACAGGTTTAATGTTTTGAAGATGGGTCAAGTATGAGTATTAAATAGGCTATTTAGTTGGATGGTTAAGTGGATCGACATGGTATTTAATGAGATGTTGACATGGACTAGCCATGTGATAATTTTTTTTCATGTGGTGTGCTTGGTGACACTCTATTAAAGTGAGGTGTATCAGTGAGTCAAAAACAAATTGAGGGGTATTTTTGAGCCAAAAAACAAAGAGGGTACTTTTGATCCAAAAAATAAATGGAGGGTATTTTTGCTCTATTTTGGATAGTTCAGGGGTAGTTTTGGCCCTTTTCGTAAATGAGGTGCTGATGTGAATTGGCCATGTGATAATTATTTTCACGAGGTGCGCTTATTGGCACTCTATTAAAATGAGGGATATTTTTGAGCCAAAAAACAAATGGAGGAGTATTTCTGAGACAATAAATGAAGGGTATTTTTGCTCTATTTCAGATAGTTCAGGAGTAGTTTTGACCCTTTTCTATTTTAAAAAAAAGGAATTAATAAGAGGAAATGCTTAAGAGAAGTAAAAGAGAGAAACAAAAAGATAAAAAAGAAGAATAAAAATGATTCATAAGATTCAAACTCGACTCAACATGGAAGGAGACCTCCATTACCATTGCTAAACCACGACACCCGTAGCCTGTGAGTAAATAGAGTGTGCCACTTTAGTTGTATAACCATATTGTAGGACATATATCTACGTACACAGTATAAATTTTTATCGAAGTGTTTGAGTGTCATGGCACCCCTACTGCACAAGGTAGATTCGTCCCCTAGTTGCTTAAATATTTTCCAAATCAACTTTCTATCAAATTTAAGGAAAATAACTTTTACACATAAATTAAGAAAGAATATTTTTTAAACTCTCTTTCAACCTCAACACCCGACTAGAGACCTAAGATCCACTTTGACTTAGGACATTTCTCTTAAACTTGATGTGAGGAGATTGGACCTTGACTCGGGACCTGTGGGTTTGGTATCGGTCTTGGGTTAGGTTCAGGAGTTGGGTACCAAGGTCGGCTCAATATTGAGCATTGGTTCAGTATTGAGGTTGATTTGGGGTCACCATTTAGGGCCAGGATCAAATATTAAGTCAAATCTTGCCTTGCATGTTGGATCTAGATTGGAGTTAGGAGTTTGGTCATAGTTGGGTATCAGGGGTTGGGGTTGAGAGTTTTGGTCACGAGGTTGGACCAGGACAGGCCAAGTAAAAAAGGCTTTGGAGTTGGGTCCAAGATCAAGAGTTGAGTTGGGGTCGATAGTCTGGTTTGAAGTTGGATACTGGGTCATGAGTCAGGTCTTAAGTCAGTATTGGAAGTCATCTTGACCTGACCTTGAACCTTGCTCGGGTTTTGGGTCTTGTTAAAGTGTGGGGATTCGGGTTGTCATAGTATTTAAATCCAGATTATATCTAAATATTCTTGGATAAGATTTTTTTCTACTTACCAAATACCATAAAATAAGTATGAAATCATTTATTTTTAAAGAAACTATTTTTCTTCAATACCTAACACACCCAAAATGTCGCACATGAAAGTTGAAAAAGGCATGCATTGAGCCTTTTCGATTCATTGTTTAGGTTCAAGTTTCTGATATTTGATGCAAAGTTGCCGGGTTGCCAAATTATTTCTGCTGCTCTGTACTTTATATACAAGTTTCAATTTTATACATAAATCGAACACATGTAAGAACGTAGAAGTAAGTACATTTTAAATATCCTTTTAGGTTATTGTTTATTTCACAAACGAACAATGTGGTATAAGTGACATAAAATAAGCATCTTTACTCTTTTATATGCAAATTCGTATTATTTAAACTCCTATTCATCCAGCCACAGATTAATGTTCTCAATAAAGCGATAGCGTATACAAATTTAGGAGCCTTAGTCGATCCGGTCTCTTTCCCTCTTGATGATGAAGAATGGAAAAAGTTGACTATTTGTAGTTTAATTTTCTCTTTAAAAAGCTACTTCTTATCATGCTCTTTTGTTATTAAACTATTAACTCACATATTAACTTTAATATTCCATAACCAAGTACGTGTAACTTGTTGGGTTCAATTAGTATGAATGGAAAATGGAGGAAAAGTCTTGGAGGGAAAGTCTACTTATTAAGGAAAGTATACTTCTCCCATATTAGTGCGAGAAAACAACTTTAGTGTGTTTTTATTAAGTAACACTTCTTCAAGTGGATAGTGAGGGAAGAACCAAGACGTACCTCGCGTCGTCGTCGTCGTCGCTCTCTTGGCTTCGGATTGATTTGGATTTGTCAAATGATCAATTGATGAGACAATTTTATAGACAAAGTTTAATTGAAACTTGGGGAAAAAAAGTCCAAAAATCCACAAAAAAACACAATAATTTCTCCTCTATGAATGTGCATGCATGCATGCAGAAACGCTAAAAGGCTACTCGAAAGGGACACAACACTTCAAGTAAAAGACACAATATTTTAAAAAAACGATGACTGTTCAATTGGTTTTGAATATTCAAAAAAATATATTATTTTGAATGGACAGACATGACTATTTCAAAATGATACACCTTTCTGATGATCCATTGCTTTCTTTCCGAAGGGTCATTTTATGGCTATAAAAACCTGCATTTTTTTCACAGGTTGTACACAAAATTTCAGCATTGAAAAAACATTTCTCTTTTTTTCTAAAAAGTCTGTATGATCATATCCCATTGAGTGAGTTAGAAGAAATCACAAGGTTTGAGGTACTGCTACATTCTGATTTTGAGCCATTTTATCTTGGGAGGAAAAATTTTGCAACATTGGGTACTTGAGAGAAATTAATTCCTTAAGAATACTTCGTGAATTCAGAGGACTTGGCTCTATTTCTACTTCATCTTGTTTCATTAAATAACACACTTCTTTGAAATTTCTTGATGAACTTGTGTTGAAGGTTTTAAAACTTCATAAGTGTTCTTGATATAATCTTGAACTTGTGTTGAAGTGTTTGTGCAAACATATAGATTGTGTACCCGAAACAACAATCTTAAGGAATTAATTATCATAATATGTATTATTTGATTTCTGGAGATTAAAGCCTTATGCTTTGTACTCTATTTGAACTTAACAAGTGATTTAAAGAAATAAAAACTTTATCACAAGTTAAAGGTCATTCAGTTAACGATTGAAAGACATAAAAATTTCATCGTTAAACTAGAAATAAGTAGTGTTTAAAGTTGATATAAACTTTTAATTACTATTGTGATATACTAAAGTTGATTGTCTTTTTGGTGACAGGAAAGATGACTAATGATTTTCATGTAATCGAAGGTGCGATAAGTGTGGCAGCAACAAGTGTTGCTATAATCAGTCGCACAACTGCACCACCCGCTATGGCATTAGCGGAAAAGCACGATTTTTTTTTTAAAGTTGATTTTAAGAGATATAACAGAAGATGTTTTTCTATTTGACAACCTTATATCTTCGAAGGTTTATATCAGAAGATGCTCCAGAAGTGCCCGAAAAAACTTCGGACAAGGAACGGTTCGTAGTAACAGAGGCATGGAAATATTCTGATTCCCTATGTAGGAATTATATCCTAAGTGGCCTCCAAGATGACTTATACAATATTTACAACAGAATAAAGACATCTAAAGAATTGTGAAATGTGCTGAAAAAATTATAAGATTGAGGATGCGAGGACTAAGAAGTTCTTTGCTGCACGATTCCTTGAGTACAAAATGATCGATAACAAGACTGTCATTTCTTAAGTATAGGAATTGCAAGTCATCATCCACGATCTCCTTGTTGAAGGTATGAATTTAATAAATACCTTATTTGAACATGATAAAAAAATTCTTAATGTTCACATGAACTTTGCTGAAGATTCAGTTGTGAACGAGGCATTTCAAGTTGCTGTAGTAATAGAAAAGTTGCCACCATTGTGGAAGGACTTCACAAATTACTTGAAATACAAATGAAAGGAGATGACAGTCGAAGACCTCATTATGAGGTTGTGCTAGAGGAAGACAATAAATCCATAGAAAGGATATCGAAAGGAAATTCTACAATGAGTGGAGCTACCATTGTAGAATACGACTCTAACAGCTCGAAGAAGCGGAAGACAGATGGACAAGAAAACAATCAACCTAAGAAGAAATTCAAGGAAAAATGCTTTAATTTTGGCAATATTGGTCATAAGTCAACTAATTATCATACCCCCAAGAAAGACAAAAAGAAGGATCAAGCGAATTTGGCTGAATTCAAGAATGAAGCGAACGATCTATGTGCCATGCTTTCTGAATGTAACTTGGTGGAAAATCCTCGAGAATAGTGGATGGATTCCAGTTCCACCCACCATGTTTATGCAAATAATGATTTGTTTTTTGTATTTTCTCTAGCTCAAGGTAAAGAGAAGATCTATATGGTAAACTCCGCAACTGCAAAAGTTGAAGGGACAGAAAAAGTCTGCTTGAAAATGATGTCAGGCAAAATGTTGACTCTCAATAATGTCCTTTATGTACCAGAGTTAAGAAAGAACTTAATTGTTGTATCACTTCTTAACAAAAATGGATTCAAATGTGTATTTATTTATGAAGAAATAGTAGTTAGTAAAGAAGAAGTGTACGTAGAAAAAGGCTACCTTACCGAGGACCTATTTAAATTGAATGTAATGACAGTTGAAATCAATAAAATTTCTGTTTCTTCTTACTTGCTTGAGTCTAATGAATTGTGACATGAACGATTAGGACATGTCAATTACAAGACATTACGAAAACTGATTAACTTAGAAGTTTTGCCAAACTTTGAGTGCAATAAATCAAAATGTCAAACGTGTGTGGAATCAAAGTATGATAAGCCCCAGTATAAGTCTATTAAAAGGAATTCCAATCCCTTAGACTTAATCCAGACTGAAATTTGTGATACGAAGTCAACACCATCTCGTGGTAGAAAAAGTATTTTATACCTTTTATTGACGATTACACTGGTATTGTTTTATCTATTTTCTAAATATTAAGGATGAAACAACAGATGTGTTTAGGCAATATAAAATAGAAGTTGAAATTCAATTAGATAAAAAGATTAAAATAATAAGAAGTGATAGAGGTGGAGAATATGAATCTCCATTTGCACAAATATGTGTAGAGATTAATGGAATTTTCCATCAAAATGCAGCCCCGTATTCACCTCAATCTGATGGAATTGTGAAAAAATATTGAACCTTAAAGGAAAGAATGAATTCCTTACTAATAAGTTCAGGTTTACCACAAAACTGGTGGGGGGAAGCTATACTTACAACTAACCAAATACTCCATAGAGTACCCCATAGTAAGACACAATCAATTCCATATTAAAAATGGAAAGAAAGGATATCCAACTTGAAATGTTTCAAAGTGTGGGAGTGTCTAGCAAAATTTCAAGTTCCTATGTCTAAAAGGGTGAAGATAGGACCTAAAACTATAGACTGTGTGTTCATAATACCCCAAAAGTTCAGACATTTTTAGGTTCATGATTAGAACTCATGAGTAATAAATTTTAGTACTTTGGTAGTGCTATGATCAATTTTGATGCATATTAAGGCCTCAAAAGTGTCCTAGCTAATAGACGAATCAAAAAATTTCCTTACCGATTGAATTCTTGAGAAGGATATTGGTATAGTCAACTTCAAATAAGAATATCTCTCATTATACTATGAATTTATAATATCATGACCCCCCAATATATAGATAATTGAATTAGCTTTCCAACGATACCAATTTTTCCGAAATCTAATATCGGAGTAAGGAGTTATGCCCATTTTACTCCAGCATGTCAGGCTGGGAAACTGAGTGACGACATTCATGATAAGCTGTCACAAACGTGGAGACTTATCACCAATGTCATCAGCCCTGGGCATATTTTCACCCTCAGTGATGATATTTTGTGATAAGTCATCACGCCCGTGATGGCAAATCACCAATGTCGTCAACCTTAACCAGAAAATCAAGATTTCACCTTTTTATAATGACATTTTGTAACGACTTATCACCAACTTGATGACTTGTCATGAATGTCATCAGCTATTTTTTTCAGAAATTGAGGAACGTTTTTACAAGGGTATTTTGGTCTTTTTCTTCACTTCCCACGACTTATAACCCTCAAGGAATGTATTATCTTCCATTCTCTTTATTTAAACATCTCAAAAAGCTCTCTCATACACTCTCAACCACAAGATTAGGGTTTCCTCTCAAGACCATCTCCTCAAGAACAAGAACATTCTCTCCCAAAGGAGTTAAATCCTAGTTAAGAAAAATCAAGAGCAAGCGTAAGGATTTCTTCAAGAACCTTCAGAAACATTAGATCTCTTTCAAGATTCAATCACTAAGGTATGCGTAGTGTTCATCCATGGATCCCTTTCATCTATGGAGCTCAAGAACCATGTTTTAAATTATAAATTGTGATTTACTTGTTGTATTATGACTATATTCATGTTGATGATTGTTGTTTGGATTCAAGGTTGTATCTTGATGTGTTTTTCATGAAACATGTGAGTAGGTTAGTTGAAACCCATGGATTTTGGATGGATTAAGATTGTTAAATTGATAAGTACACCTATGCCCAAAGTTATGCATGTAAGGTGTTTAATAAAATGCCAAGAATGATAGAATCCATGTTTTTATGACTTAATAGTGCTTAAATGACAAGCCCATGTTCTATTCTTTATGACTCCACATGAACTCTACGTTATTGTTGTGTGTTTTTGTTGTGATATGGAATGAGCATGATATTGAAGCAACGCGAGTATATACATGTTGTGCGCATACCCTTCCATGTATAAGATGTTGAGAACCAAGTGTAGTATGAAATCCTCTACTTATGATATTGTGAATTGTGGACTTTATTCTTATGATCAAGTCAGTCATGTGTGTCAGTTTCTTTCCATCGAGTCCTGGGGGTACTTATACCCAAAAAATATAGCTGTGTTCCTAGAGCCATGTCATGTTATCATGATACTCTCAGTCAAGCCATGATCTATAGAACTCAGACAGTCATGTGACTCAAAAAATCTCAGAAATTTCATGATCTCAGTTAATTTCCAGATAATAGTACTATTCTGTCAGTCAACAGAGGTCAGTTACTCAGTCCATATACAGTCAGTTAATCATGTTCAATCTCTTTAGATGGGAGTAGAAGATAGCACCGAGTGAATCCAAGGATGGGAACTCACCTGCCAGATAAGGGTGTGATTCTTAACAGTCATTGTTGTTTTCTAGAATTATATAGCCATCATAGGTTGAGACATCTTAACCTGTCAGATTAGGGTTGATGAGGTGATTTGAACTGTCAGACCAGGGTCCCACCATTCTCATTAGAGTAACCTACTAGATAAGGGTCACTCACAATTTGTCCTTACCAGTGACGCGGTATTGACACCCTTCTAATCAGGGAACAGATTGGACCCCGACTCAACTGTTATAGGATATTTGGGGCATGTCGGTTAAATAACTACTTCCCACAATTTTAGTCTCAGCCTCAGTAAAAGAACTCAAATAGTTCTTCAGATTTCAGTATACCAAGACTATCAAATATAGTCAATTCAATTAAGGATGGAACTCAGGTAGTTCCATTAGATTCAGGACTGTCAGACACAATCATCCATGTTATAAAAAATCCCAGTATTAGTCATGTTAGATATAAATAAACCATGTATTAGCGTACAGATCTAGATATCATGTATTCACGATCTTAGTTACTATGTATGCATGTTTGCACTCTCACGTTCATATTAGTCATTCAGTTAGCACTGGTCATACATGTAAGCCCTTTTGCATATGGCCTACGCTACTCGTATACTTAGTACTTTCAGTTGTACTGATACATTTATGCTATGGTGCTATCTTTTATGTTACACCATAGGTTTAGAGCCACGAGTTCCAGATCAGCATTAGCAATCGCATTTCAGTATACAGAGTTGCAGTGAGTCTTCTTCATTCGAGGATGATATGATTTGACTTTATTTATTTTCTTCGATTATCTTTCAGTTTACGGAGTTAGTTGGATACATGTTCCTTCAACTCCTTACTCAGACAGTATTTAGAGGCTTTTAGATTTAGTTCAGATTTGTTTTAGACTTCAGTTGTTTTGGGTATTTGTTAACCCATATGGATGTTATGATTTGTCAGATATTTTATTCAGTTGAACCTTATGGCCTATTGTTAATGTTTTCTGTATTTTACATGTATATTATGCAGTGTACTTGTACAGATATCAATCATGGGTTAGCTTGTGGTCCTTCGGGGTCATAAGCACCGTGTAGCATTTCGATTCTAAAAATTGTGGTGTTACAAACTTGGTATCAGAGCCTAAGGTTCAATAGAGTCCTAGGAAGTCTAAAAGCCGCATCTAGTAGAGTCTTGTACATGGGTGTGTTGCGCTCAATATTCATGTGCAAGAGGCTATGAGATATTTTAAGAATAGTTTCCCCTCTTTCAGTATTCATGTCGTGCCAGTGAGCATAATCACAAGTCAGTCTCTCAGTCTAATCCGATTCTTCTCTTTATTTAAGAACATGTCTCTTAAGAGAAGAAATCAGTCAGCACCTCAGCCCGAAGAACCTTTGGGCGATCATGTTTCTCATGTGGAGTTTAGGGCTACATTCACCATACTTGCTTAGTCTATGGCTGCCCAAAATGAAAGACCATCAGTTATTCCAGCTAATCCAGTGGCCAACTCAACCGCAGCTAGGATTCGGGACTTCACCCGAATGAACCCTCCATCTTTCTTCGGGTCTAAGTCTGATGAAGACCCCCAAGAATTTATCGACCAAGTCCAGAAGGTCATAGACATCATGGGAGTTACTTCTTATCAGAGTGTTGAGTTAGCCACATACCAATTACAGGATGTTGCTCACACTTGGTACAAATATTGGAAGTTTGAGAGGTTAGAGGATGTAGGTCCTATAGAGTGGGAGGAATTTGTCACGGCTTTCTTAGATAGATTCTTTCACCAAGAGCTAAGAGAGGAGAAAGTTCTAGAGTTCATCAACCTCAAGCAGGAAAATATGATGGTTAAAGAGTACTCTTTCAGATTTACTCAGTTAGCCAGATATGCCCCTCATGTGGTTACAGACAACAGGGCTAAGATGAGCAAGTTCATGTCAAGGGTGAATGATAGCGTAGTAAATGAGTGTAGGCCTGCGATGCTGAACAATGATATAACTTTAGCCAGGCTCATGACCCATGCTCAACAAATGGAGGAGCAGAAGATTAGGACTAGGGCGAGGCAAAACAAGAGAGCAAGGTCAGGCAATTTTAATTTTGCTCAACCCAAATCAGAAGGAGGAAATCGTTCGTAGTTTTGTCCTAAGCCAGCAATTCCAGCTCCTTCTTCTGCCAGTGCCCCAGTGCCAAAATTCAAAGACGGCAGTCGAGATCGAGCACCAGGATCTAAGTCTCAGGGTAGTATCAATAGTACCCGAACTAACCCCCTGTGTCAGAGTTGTGGTAAGAACCATAAGGGTACTTGTAGAGCTAGTAGCGATGTTTGTTTTGATTGTGGCAAGCCAGGCCACAGGGTTAGAGAGATTCCGCAGTCAGGTCTGCAGGGTTAGTAGAATCGTTCCACAGCCCAGTCTGGTCATCCAAATCAGCAGGGTGCCACTTCCAGTGCTACTAGTGGGCAACACCCAAACAGACTCTATGCTCTTCAGACCCGAAAGGATTAGGAAAATTCTCCATGTTCATGTTTATGCTTTGCTAGATCCAGGTGCATCCTTGTCTTTTGTTACTCCTTATATAGCAGGCAATTTCAGAATCAGTCCTGAAATTTTTAGCAGAGCCTTTTTCAGTCTCTACCCTAGTAGGTAAAACATCATAGCTCGGTGGGTATATAGAAACTGTCCGATTATGATATTTCAGAAAGTCACGTCAATAGATTTAGTCGAGTTAGAGATGACTGATTTTGATGTCATTCTCAGCATGGATTGGCTTCATTCCTGCTATGCCATAGTCAACTGTAGAAACAGTGTAGTTCAGTTTTAGTTCCTGAATGAGTCCGTCTTAGAGTGGAAGGGTAATACTTTATTTTTCAGGGGTCAGCTTGTTTCCTACCTTCGGGAAAGGAAAATGATATCTAAGGGATGTTTTTATCATCTCGTTCATGTTAAAGACTCTGGTTTCGAATCTCCCAGTCTTGAATCAGTCCCAGTTGTAAATGAGTATTCAGAAATGTTTCCCAAAGATCTTCCAGGCATTCCTCCCGAAAGGAAAATAGACTTCGGTATTGACCTTATTCTAGATACTCAACCTATTTCTATTCTGCCATATAGAATGTCACCAGCAGAACTCAGAGAACTAAAAGAACAGTTTAAGGATCTCTTAGATAAGGGATTTATTAGACCCAGTATTTCCTCAAAGGGCGCACCAGTCTTATTCGTGCATAAGAAAGACGGTTCCCTCAGGATGTGCATTGATTACTGTTAGCTCAATAAAGTCATGGTCAAGAACAAGTATCCTCTTCCTAAGATAGATGACTTGTTTGACTAGCTTCAGGGTGCCAGTTATTTCTCTAAGATAGACCTCAGATCAGCCTATCATCAGCTCAGAGTTAGAGAATATGACATCTCAAAGACAACTTTCAGTACTCGGTATGGTCATTTCGAGTTTCTAGTCATGTCCTTTGGTCTTACCAATGCCCCAGCCGCTTTCATGGACTTGATGAACTGTGTGTTCAAGCAGTACTTGGAGATGTTCATCATAGTCTTCATAGATGATATCCTGGTCTATTCCGGCACAGAGCGCGATCATGCAGACCATCTCAGAATTGGTCTTCAGACACTCAGATATCACCAGCTATTCACCAAATTCAGTAAGTGCAAGTTTTGGCTACGGTCAGTAGCATTCCTTGGCTATATTATTTCCTTCCATGGCATTAGAGTAGATTCTCAGAAGATCGAAGCGGTAAAACACTGGCCTCGCCCTACCTCTCCATCAGATATTAGGAGTTTATTGGGGTTGGCTAGCTATTATAGATGGTTTATTGAGGGATTTTCTTCTATTGCATCCCCTATGTCCAGATTGACTCGAAAGAAGGTTAAGTTTCAGTGGTCAGATTCTTGCGAAAAGAGTTTTCAGGAGTTGAAGACTCGACTCACCTCAGCTCCAGTTCTAGATCTTCCAGATGGTTCAGATAGGTTTGTAGTGTATTGTGATGCATCCAGAGTGGGTCTAGGTTATGTACTCACACAGCATAGTAAGGTCATAGACTACGCTTCCAGACAGTTAAAGCCCCATGAGAAGAATTATCCTATTACGATCTTGAGTTAGCAGTCGTAGTATTTGCCTTAAAGATTTTGAGGCATTATCTATACAAAGTTCATGTAGATGTCTTCACAGATCATAAGAGTCTCCAGTATGTCTTTTCTCAGAAAGATCTCAATCTTCGTTAGAGAAGGTGGTTAGAGCTTTTGAAATATTATGACATGAGTGTCCTTTACCATCCAGGATAGGCCAACGTTGTGACCGACGCTCTCAGTAGACTCTTCATGGATAGTGTTTCTCACATTGAGGATAGCAAAAGGAAGATAGCTTAGGAAATTCATCAGCTTTCCAGACTAGGTGTTCGCTTAGTCGATTCTTCAGAGGGTGGTGTATGTGTTCAGAGTAGTTCAGAATCATGTATAGTTTCCGAGGTAAAAGAAAAGCAAGATAGGGATCCTAGCCTTGTCAAGCTAAAAGAGTCAATCAGAGATCAGAAGGTTGAGGTTTTCTCACAAGGGAGAGATAGTGTCCTTTGTTTTTAGGGTCGTCTCTGTGTTCCAGATGTGGATGACTTGAGGCGGCGGGTTCTTGCAGAGGCACATGGTGCGTGATACTCTATTCATCCAGGGTCCACTAAGATATACTGTGACTTGCGGGAGATCTATTGGTTGAGTAGGATGAAGAGAGATATTGCAGCTTTTGTGGTTAAGTGTTCTACATGTCAACAGGTTAAGATAGAGCATCAGAAGCCTAGTGGTTCCATGCAGGATTTTAATATTCCTACTTGAAAGTGGGAAGAAGTGAACATGGACTTCGTGACGGGTTTGCCTCGAACTCGTTATCAGCCCAATTCAGTTTGGGTCATTATAGATAGGATGACCAAGTCAGCTTATTACCTTCCAGTCCATACCTCTTATTCAGCCGAGGATTATGCCAAACTATACATCAGGGAGTTGGTCAGATTACACGGTGTTCCACTATCTATTATCTCAGACAGAGGTACCCAGTTTACCTCTCACTTCTGGAAATAATTTCAAAAGGTCTTGGTACCGAAGTTACAGTATGCTAAAAGTAGTAAAGCATATAGGTGTTTTGTTCATAAATTCAAACATCCAAATATCAATGAAAATATGGTAATTGAATCAGATAATGCTGAGTTCTTTAAACACATTTATTCATATAAAACTAGACATGAATAGTCTAGTGGAGGGTCTAAACGACCTCGAGGTGAACCAAGTGAGGATGTACATAATGATGAGAATCCAAGATGTAGTATACGTCAAAGAATTTCAACTTCATTTGGATCGGATTTTATAATATTTCTCTAAGAAAATGAACCTCAAACATTTAAAAAAGCGATGTCATCTTGACACTCATCCTTTTAAAAAGTGGAGGTCAATAGTAAGATTGGTTCAATCTTGACCAACCATACTTGGGAGTTGGTTGATCTTCATCCAGGAAATAAACCTTTAGGTTCTAAATGAATCTTCAAATGGAAAATGAAAGCAGTTGGTACTATTGATAAATACAAGGCAACACTTGTAATAAAAGGCTTCAAATAGAAGGAAGGCCTTGATTACTTTGATTACTTGCCTGTAACAAGGATAACATCAATTTGAATGTTAATTGCCTTGGAGACAGTATATGGCCTTGAAATCTATCAAATAGATGTAAAAAACAACATTCCTAAATGGAGAATTAAAGAAAATAATTTACATGGAACAAATCGAGGGTTTTGTGGTTCCTGGTATAAAAAAGAAGGTGCGCAGACTTGTTAAGTCACTCTATGGACTAAATCAAGCACCTAAATAGTGGCATGTAAAGTTTGACCAAACCATGTTGGGAAACAGGTTTAAGATAACGAATGTGATAAATATGTTTACATCAAAGACACTCCAAATCATAAGGTCATTATTTGTTTGTATGTGGATGATATGTTGATCATCAGTAGAGACATTTCTGACATAAATTCTACGAAGCGAATACTTGTGTGGAAGTTTGATATGAAAGACCTTGGAGTTGCGGATGTGATCTTAGGAATAAGAATTCATAGAACTCCACAAGGGGTGGTATTATCACAGTCTCATTACATCAAAAAGTTACTTAACAAATTCAAGTATTTGGAATTTGGTAATGCCAAGACTTCATTGGATGTGAGCTTTACACTTCAAAAGAATGAAGGTGAAAGTGACTCATAGTTGGACTACGCAAGAGTGTTGGGATGTTTAATATATATCATAAATTATACATGGCCATACATAGCATGTGCTATTAGTAAGTTGAGTCGGTACACGAGTAATCTCAATAAAACTCATCGGATGACAATGAAAAGAGTTTTGGGGTACTTAAATACACTCAATGCATTATAATAAATATACCGCAGTACTTGAAGGATATAGTGATATAAATTGGATCACCATATCGAATGAAGTAAAATCCACGAGTGGTTATGTATTTACTATAAGTGGAGGAGCAGTCTCTTGGAAATCGTCCAAACAGACATGTGTGCTCGCTCTACAATGGAATCAGAATTTATCGGATTAGATAAAGCCGGTAAAGAAGAAGAATGACTCCTAAATTTATTGGAAGATATTCCTTATTGGCCCAAACCATTGGCACCAGTATGTATACACTGTGTTAGCCAAATGATGATAGGTAGGGCAGGAAGCATGATGTATAACGATAAATCTTGTCATATAAGATGGAGACATAACACCGTTAGATAACTACTCTCTAGTGAAATTATCACTATTGACTATGTGAAGTCAAAGGATAATGTGTCGGATCCACTTACAAAAAGCCTATCTAGAGAAGGAGTTGAGAGAACATCGAAGGAAATGAACTTATGACCTAGGATAAGTTAGCATATCGGTAAATCTACCTAGCAGACTGGAGATCCTAAGAAATAGGTCCAAGGAGATCAAACAAAATTGTGTTTGACAGGTTCAACATTATCAATATACCCAGCCCATTCTCAAGATGTAGAGAATGTTTAGTAAACAAGGATAAGACTTGTGGTGTGAAGTTTTTTAATGATTATCTAAATTTGGCAGATTTGACCAAATAGTTTAATCTATAGTATTGAACGTTTAGAAATCACCTATGTGAGGGTGAAGTAAAATTCGTTTCAAGGATGATGTTATTAAAGGCCTATTCTCTAAGCTCTCATGAAATTAGAATGTGTTCATGGATGAAATGAATAAAATCATGAGAACCATAAATGGTAAAGGCTGGTTGTGTGATATGTGTTGTCTAGGTATACATTAAAGCTCGATAGTTCAACATCAAATCTACCGATTGACATAGTGTATCCGATGCATGTTCACTATGAAAAGTTCGAAGGAAAACCCACTTATCCAGATGCAATTAGTCTTTGATTGCTGATCACATAATTGTCCGTAAAGTTTTACAAAGAGTAGCCACTCCTCATTCATGTGGGGAATGTTGGGTTCAATTAGTGTGAATGGAAAATGACGGAAAATGTCTTGGAGGAAAAGTGTACTCATTAAAGAAAGTATACTTCTCCCACATTGGTGGGAGAAAGAAACTTTAGTGTGTTTTTATTGAGTAACACTTCTTCAAGTGGATAGTGAGGCAAGAACCAAGAGGTGCCTCGCGCTGTCATCGTCGTCGCTCGACTTCGACTTCGGATTTGTCAAATGATCGATTTCTTAGACAAAATTTAATTGAAACTTGAGAAAAACAAGTCTGAAAATTCAAAGAAAAATGCAATAATTTTCCTCCATGAACGTGCATGCATGCAGAAACGCTACTTGAAAGGGACACAACCCTTCGAGTAAAAGACACACTGCTTTGAAAAAATGGATGACTGTTCGGTTGGTTGTGACTGTTCAAAAAAGAAATACTATTTAGAATGGACAAACATGACTATTCTGAAATGATACACCTTTCCGATGAAACATTACTTCCTTTCCGAAGGGGCACTTTATGGCTATAAAAACTTGCATTTTTTTCACAGGTTGTACATAAAATTTTTGCATTGAAAAAATATTTCTCTTGCTTCTAAAAACTCTGTGTGATCATCTCCCATTGAGTGAGTTTGAAGAAATCAGAAGGTTTGAGGTACCGTTACATTCTGATTGTGAGCCATTTTATCCTAGGAGAAAAAATTTCGCAACCTCGGGTACTTGAAGGAAATTAATTCTCTAAGGACACTTCGTGAATTCAGAGGACTTGGCTCTATTTCTACTTCATAATGTTTCTGTAAATAACACACTTCTTTAAAAGTTCTTGATGAACTTGTGTTGAAGGTGTTATAATGTCACGCCCCAAATCCCATCGGGCCGGACTGGCACCCGAAGCCGAGAAGGCCCGGGAGAACCCGTTCAAATACCTGTACTTTCACTTATATGTCACCAAAAATTTGGACAGCACTTCGTTGCATATAGAAGGGTCTAATTACCTGTATCAGCACAACACGCACAAATATATATATATATATATATATTACGTAGCCGTCGGGGCCACCACATATAC